>NC_048221.1:112799352-112800037 GCF_002007445.2 Ailuropoda melanoleuca
CCAACTCATAAAAACAGAAGAAATGACAGAAATAGACACTCACCATCCAGCAACCTTGATAAAGGTGGTCGATTCAGTCAATGGATGCCAGTAGTTAGAAATTCAACAAGGAATAGACTATTGAGTAATCTTGGAATATGTCCCCATAAAACACTAATCAATTACAAAAGCCAGAATGTTGAATTTGAGGTGGAGAGACTCAGCAGACAACAACATGATCGAGTAATCAAGGTTAGCAGTGGAAAGAGGTGACAACATATGTCTCCTGGTGTGAGGCGCTGGGAAGGACAAGCATCATTTCTACAAAGTTACTGCCCAAAAAGCATAACCTCAGCATATATATCCCGTGACCAAGTAATTGCATCCGTAGGTATTTTCCCAAGAGAAATGAAAGTGTATGGCCACAAATACTTGCATAAGAATATGAAGAGAAGCTTTTGTCACAAGAGCAAAAAAAAAAAAAAAATCAGAAAGATCCCAGGTATCAATTAATAGGAAAAATGAACGTGCTGTATTTATACAAGGTAATGCCACCGGATAGCAAGAAGGAACAAACTATAAGCACAAGCAATAACAGAGATAAATCTCAAAACACTATGCTGAGTGAAAGAAGTGTTACAGAAAAGACATTGTATCTTTCCATTCATAGAAGTTTTAGAACAGGTAAGGATAGCGGGGGGGGGGG
>NC_048221.1:112801100-112804018 GCF_002007445.2 Ailuropoda melanoleuca
GGCTCTTCCGCTATGAGCCTGCTTCTTCCTCTCCCACTCCCCCTGCTTGTGTTCCCTCTCTCGCTGGCTGTCTATCTCTGTCGAATAAATAAATAAAATCTTAAAAAAAAAAAAAAAAACAATGGTGAAACAACATAAGGCAAAGAGTTGGGTCAGCTGAAAAGCCTGGGCAAATTGCACCAGACTAGGTCTCCCTGGTGTGTGTGCTAAAACAAACGAGATATAGGAACCTCTACCAGTCGGTTCTTCCCATCATCCCGAATGTCACCATCACTCAGAATGCCTCCCTGTTTGACCACTGACTGATAGAAGACTCTAAAACACCAAATCAGCCTATCATTGAACTGTGTCTTCTTCCGAAAGTGTTACCAGTTAACCAAAGTGCATGAAAACCGTTCGTTTGATGTCACTGGATGTCCTTTCATTCCTGTGCTCCATCAGCAGCTATCTCCCAGGGAGCGTGCCTCGGAATGGGATGTATTATTTTTTGTTGTTAACGTATTATACTGGGAATGCATAATATATTACACTTAATATTCTGCTACATGTTTTGTGCCTATGATATCCCTGGACAGTTTTCCATGTCAATACATATAAATCACATCTTCTGTAAAATGGAAACATGATAGTTGAGAAGACTAATTTAGTGAATAATTATAATTAACAGAACAATGTCTGGCACGTAGTAATTGTTTAGTTAATATTGACTATTGTTATTCCATTGGACAATTATTCCATAATTTGTATAATTTACTGATGCACAGGTAAGTTGCTGCCCTTTTTCCACTATTACAAATAATATGGAATCGACCAATCTTATATACATATTTTTATACATATAAATATTACTGGGATAAATTCCTAGAGGTGGAACTACTAGACTACAGAGAATGTACCCTGTGCCAGTCATCTATCTATTGCTCTCAGCCAAAGCCCGTCCTCCCATACTTTGCTTTGTGACCCTGGGTGGGAATCTATAAACTGCCTTTCCCAGGCTGCCTTGCCCGCTGACTTCTTTTTGGTTCCTTCCAGGAAGATGTTGCCTAATCAGCCTCCAAAATGGTTGCATCAATTTGAATTCCCACCAACAGCGGATGAAAGGGCCTCTTTCTTGCTCTGTGTTTTGTTGGTTTTTTTTTTTTTTTTTAAATACAGCTATGGGGCCCCAATCCAGACCTTCAGAGTAAGAATCTGGAGGGCTGGGGCCTGGGCATCTGTATTTTCTAAGAGCATCACAAATGATCAGCACAGCCAGATAAGAACATTGTTCTAGACCTGTGGTTCCCAAAGAGTGCTCCCTAGATCACACCTGGGAGCTTCTTAGAAATGCAGAATCTCAGAAGCTGCATTTTAACAAGCTCCCCACGGAATTCACATGTACATTAAAGTTTGAGAAAGCACTGCTCTATAAAGGATGCTGTCAGAAGAACAGCAACACATCCAGATTTTGTGGGACCTAACGCTGTATCATTTGAGAAAGCTTTTTTTTTTTTAACCAAAAGAGAATACAAAATTACAAATAAAAATTGAGTGCAAATTGAATATTTATTTACAATGAAGGAATAAATCATAATAAAACACTAATTTCTAAGAACTGAAAATATCACAAAATCCAGGGGGGAGAATGACAAAACATGTTTACCAGGAAACTGATAACACATCTATAATATTCTGAATTTTTAGCCATCTCATTATATGATAAATAATTTTTCTTATCACCCATCTATAGAGAGGGGAGAAAGATAATTCAGTCTACAAGAAATGGTTTTTTTTTATTATTGATCATTTAGAAAAGTTTTTCTCAACTTCCAACTTGCTCAATGTCATGTCAAATTTTTGTCTTAATCTGGGATAAACTCTATCCAGTTTCCTTCAGCTGTGAGCTAGTTGAGTCTTGGCATTTCAGGTTTCTTGTGGAGTTGCTAATTTTAAATACCCTTTTCATCAATGATACTCGTTAACCTTTTTGTAGTCCGTGTCCTTCTGTGGACCTTTACTTTCATTTTTCCTTCTGCTTTGCTATTCCTTGTCCTGGAATGTCCCAATTCACATAAATTTCCTTCTTCTGTCATCATTTGATCTGTATTTTCTTTGCTATCATGCTCCTGTTTCTTGTCTTCATGATTTTTTAAAATTTATTTACTTATTTTAGTAATCTTCTCACCCAATGTGGGGCTCAAACTCATGACCCCAAGACCAAGAGTCACATGCTCTTCCGACTGAGCCAGCCAGGTGCCGTTGTCTTTATGATTATGACCATCATGATTTTTAGCTTCTGTTGTGATAAAATAAAAAACATTTTGATGTTTCTGCCAGTGTTCTTCCTTTTAGTTTAGATTTTCGGTTTCCAATAGGATACATTCTTTGCTTCATACTTGAATTTCAGTATAATCAACCACTCCAAAAATTGATCCAAAATTAATCTGAAATTAAGACATCCACAAGAGTATGTCGAATACATTTTTAAAGTGTGTCTACAATATATCGAGCTACGTAATAGAATAACCAAATTACTCTCTACCGTATCAATTGTCTTACTGATGAATATAGGAGCTCTGTCACTAGAACCTTTGTTTCTTCGGGGCTTTTTAATGCATTGTATCAATATTACATGCTATGTCATCTGAAAGCAGCAGAATTCATCTAAACAAGATGAGCCAGATATGCTAAGATTTATTTTGAGATGCATACAACCTGCACAGACTTACTATTTGTAGTACTATTAAAGGTTTTTGCTCCCACAAACACAGGCATTCTGGTAAATTCTATTTTGAGCACTTACAATAAAAAAGAGAGAAAACAGTGTTTGTAATGGTATATGCTGCATTGCCAAGCATATTCTTCATGGAAGAATATTTTCTTTCTTTCTTTCTTTCTTTCTTTCTTTCTTTCTTTTTTTTTTTTTTTTTTTTTTTTTT
>NC_048221.1:112804032-112980252 GCF_002007445.2 Ailuropoda melanoleuca
TGTAAAAAAATTTTTTTTTTTTTTTTTTTTTTTTTTTTTTTTTTTTTTTTTTTTTTTTTTTTTTTTTTTTTGCATCATTGAGAACTGAATCCTCCATTTACCTTTACTCGTTTGAATTGGAAGAATTTTCGACAGACTACCTTCCGGCTCTGCATATTTCAAGCATTGTTTCCCTGCCACTCCCCACAGGCTTCCAGGGCCAAGCTGTAGGATCACTTCATTCCGTGACACTGAGTGTGGCTTTGCACCATCACGCCACAGTAGGTGGGAGAAATACTCCTGGCAGCCATAGCCACGTGAGGATGGCAAACAACAGTGTAACTCTATCCCGAGGCCACCACGGACTCCCTAAAAGACATAGCATTAAACTTAAAATCAACATATCCCCAACTCGGTTTCCCTTCATTTGGATCCAAAAAAAATGCCTGCAGTCACTTCAAGGCCCCCCAGCACGTAAGGAATTATAAGGAAGGGGGGTAGAAAGAGGCAGCTGCCTTAACCAATTTCAGTCAAGCTATCTTACTTTTGAAACTTGACAAAAATATATGGCCATGTGGATGGGGCCCCTCCCGGGGCTTTTGGAAGGAATTATGCTAGCAAAGATCCCTGAAACGTAAGCTGCATTAAGTTCATGGTCAGTCTGTCCCTGCAGAGGACCACATGGGATCAAAATGACAGAGCAGAGAAATATCTTCAAAGATCCCTAGTAGAGCCTCCTTGTTGGAAAGATTGGGAAACGGAGGTCCTCAGAGCTTGTGTCACTTCCTCAGGACCACATGTCTTGCCCTCTCTGCCACACGCTGGCAAAGGGTCTCAAGAGGCACCTTCTGATAACCAGCTCACGTAAACATGTCCAAATAGAATCGGCAGGGCTGGGTAACCCCAGCCTGCAGCCCTCCCCACCTTCTTCCATCCTGTTAGTAGCAGAGTTGGGACTAGAATCTTGACTCCAAGTTCAGTGCTCTTTCTCTGGAGCGCATCTAACTTTGTGCTTTCTTCTCCCTGAAGATCTTCAGACTTTGAGAGCTAAATTTATGCCCAGTGTGAACTGCAGGAAATAAAGTGTTAGAAGAGGTGTCACTCCCGATTTCATTTAGGCAAAGTAGCAAATAAATACCCCCGACGCTGCAATCAGTCTCACAGCCTCTCACGAGGTACTTGCCAACAGACATATTTTGCCGATTCATTGAATCTCACATGACAAAGAGAAGAAAATCCCTTCCATAAGTCATAGTTACAATGTATATGTTGACAAGATGTGGTTTAGTATCAAATAGGCATTCTCTGCCCCAAAGAAAGAAGGATTACTGAATGCTGATACTAATGCTAATGTTAGTCTATTACAAGTGTTTCATGCTGTGGCTCTATTCTGATTTGTGCCTTGAGATAAAGATTTAATATCCCTCATTTAAACTACAGTATCTATTGGGTTTTTATGGGCTGCAGTATGTTCCTATGCTAACTTTCAATGCAGTCATTTCCACCCTGAAGATTTATTTGGTCTGACAACTCATACACATCACACAATTAAAACAACTGAAACATCAGCTCTGTGGGCCATACTCTATTGTCTTTATGCATGCAACAATTATTTCTTGAACGCCCCTCTGTGACAGGCACTGTCACATGTGGGAAATAGGAGAGGCATGTGACATTGAAGGGGGACAGAAAGATGGATGATACGAGACATTTGCCCTCATGAAGCTCCTAGACGAGTGGGAGAAAGACACCTGGCAGCCCAAAGGTTGAAATGCAACACGGTCGAGTCTGAGACCACAGAGGAAGGGAACAAATATTTGGCAAGGGAGAGGGAAATTAGAGACGGGCTTTGGAGAGCTGACATTTGAGTTTGTTCTCAAAAGACAACAGTCACCAGAGAGCTCAGAGGCAAGGCATTAGAAGTAGAAGGGCCAACGATGTGCAAAAGTTTGGAGATGGAAGGGAGAATGTTTAGGTGACAGCTAGCAGTTGACCTGGCTACACCCCAGAATGCCCAGGAGCAGGGAGGGGGTAGCTGGAGAAAAGCTGAAATTCGAAGAGTGTCAGAACAGCCTGGGAAGGTTCTGCATACCCTGCTCAGGAGATTGGACTTAATTCTGTAGAAAAGAGTAAGATTCAGGCAGTGTTGTGACATCAGCAGATCCGTGTTTAAGAAAACCAAGTATAGGAGGCACGCAGTTACAATGCTGTGTGGCAAAGGTCCAGGCAAGAAATTAGAGCCTGAGCTAAGAAAATCCCACTGGTATAACAGCCTCCACTGACAAAGGATCTCAAAATGTACCTTCTGATGGCCAGTTCATGTAAACATCTGCAACCAGAAACATCACAGCTGGGTAACCAGCCTTAAGCCCTCCCCACCTTCTTTCATGCCATAAGCTGTTATTTACAACACAAAGTTCTCAGAACATTTCTATAAGTAAAGAAGACAGGTGCCAGGACAACCCAGATCTGATCCCTTCCTCCTGCCCCAGCCTAATGATGTCACATGCCATCCACTTCGCTTTTGCTTTTGCTTTTTCCCCATCAGTGAGGTTGGATCTAAGTGGGCCAGTAAGTCTGATTCATAGACACAACAATGATGTAAGAGGCTTGGGACCTAAGTCTCAAATCTCCTCCCTTTTAGGTCAAATAGGAAAACACAGAAATGCACTGACCCAGTTGGAAGGAAAGTATCAGCTTATTACTAAGTCACCAAGCACCCAATAATTCCCCAAACGCAGAGTTCACTGGTAAAAGCGAGAAAAAAGGCTAAACTTTTGGACAAATAGGGCCTCTGCTCCCATCCCAAACCCATGCGTTGACCCTGAGACCTCAGCATGCCCATGGTGAACAGGCCCTCAGAACTGACAGCAAGTTCACGCTCTCAGCCGTCAGAAGGGCTGAGGTCTGCAGTGGGCAGCAGGAAAAGGGTGAGTTTCCTGCTGCTTCTCCTGCTCAAGAGAGAGGGAGGGGAAGAGTGCCCTTAACTCTTGGGTCCAGCCAGCGAAAGCCTAAGGGGAAGCCAAAGGTCTTGCCTTAGTCACAGCTATCCTTGTCACTCAGTGGCCAAGGGGGTCCTGGTAAAAGGATGGAGCCAGGCAGAAACAACCCTCTACACAGTGAGAGCGGCAGACATATTTGGTGAACAGCAGTTTGCTAAATAAAATACAGAATATCCAGTTAAATTTGCATTTCAGATAAACAAATGATCTTGCAGCCTAAGAACGTCCCAAGTAGGGGCGCCTGGGTGACTCAGTTGGTTAAGCGTCTGCCTTCCTCTCTGGTCATGATCCCAGAGTCCTGGAATCAAGTCCACATCAGGGGGCTCCCAGCTCCGCAGGGAATCTGCTTCTCCCTCTCCCTCTGCCTGCCATTCTCCCTGCTTGTGCTCTCTCTCTCTCTGACAAATAAATAAAATCTAAAAAAAAAAGAAAGAAAGAAAGAAAGAAAGAAAGAAAGAAGAAAGAACGTCCCAAATATTACATGGGACATGCACTAAGAAATTTGTTGTTTATGTGAAACTGGACATTCTATACTTTCATCTGATAAATCTCACCCCAGAGGAAGACTCTTCTTTCCCAGCACAGATATTCACACCCCCACATCTGCATTGGAAGCCCAGGGCTGTAGCCGTGGAGGACTTGCCACTCACACAGTCCGTCGGCTTGCATTGGTTCGTGATGACAGCGAGGAGGCCCAGAGAACTGCGAGAAGCGGCCCCAAGTCACACTGGCAATAAGATACATCAGCAGATCCCACTACTGTGATCTTTCTCTTAAGCCACCCTAAGTCCCCTTTGTCCCCTGGCTCACCAGCTCCGGAATTAGATGAAAATTCCCTCCGGGTGAAGAGAATCATTTTTTAATCCCTTCTCGTGATGCCTAACACAATACTCTGTGAGCCCTGGCAGCGCCGTCGGTCCTGCGGGGTGGCGGACCCCACGGCTGAATCACCTGGCCGGCTGCCACCTCTCCCCCACCTGCTGTGTCCTGCGCTCTGAAGCCGTCTTGAGGGCTGCGAGCAAGTTGGCCTGGCCTATGGCCAGGTGCGGAAATGGCCCTAGCCCTCCGGAGAGGCCAAGACGTAGGACTTTCCAGGTAACACACCACCTCGGGGAAAAGTCCTCTCTGCGGGGGTAAAGGGTTCAAGGGAAGCACAGCTGAGACCTGCCAGCTTCCGTGAAAGGCAGTCTTAGTTGAATCAGGAACTTCGTCTTCCTCTGCAGCCAACCTCTGACCAGAGCTGCCAGCCAAGAACCAGCTGGACTTTTAGGATTTCTTTGTCTCCTTTCCCTTGCCTCCCTCTTGTGGACAAGCAGGCAAGCAGTTGGCACAAGGGATGTGGGGTGAGGAACTGCACAGACTGACGGCCGGCTCGGCCACACCCGGCCTTGTGGGGCCAGACTGGGACAACTTCGCGAAGTGAGGTGATCGCCACTGCCCTCCACTACTTCTCGCAAATCACACCCCATTGTCCTCTCCTTGTCCCCAGCACTCTGGCGGTTCCCATGCCCTCATGCCTGAGCCAGCCAGGCGCCCCAAACACGGGCTTAAGCAGGATGTCGAGATGCTTCATGAGGATAATAACAGCATTTATTTCGTGCTTAATAAGTACAAGCTCCCTTTTGCTAAGCACTTGACACACATTGTCTCCTTTACATCCATCATCTTCACGGCAAACTCCTGAGGCCGTGAGGCTTGTGCCCATTTTACAGATGAGGAAACTGAGGCCTGGAAACATTAAATAAGGCACAGAGGATTTTCCTCTAAGTAGCAGAACTGGAATTCAGACTCAGAAAATCTGATACAGGCCTCTTGAAAGCCCTGCCCAAAACAGGACTCTCTTGCAGTAACGGAAATGTTCTGCCTCGTCCAGTAGGAGAGGCACCGGCCACAAGCAGCTATTGAGCATTTGAAATGTGACTACTGCAACTCGATTGTAAATGTGATTTAATTTTATTTAATTGTTTTTAAAGATTTTATTTATTCATTTGACAGAGATAGAGACAGCCAGCGAGAGATGGAATACAAGCAGGGGGAGTGGGAGAGGAAGAAGCAGGCTTCCAGCGGAGGAGCCTGATGTGGGGCTCAATCCCAGAACGCCGGGATCACGCCCTGAGCCGAAGGCAGACACTTAACAACTGAGCCACCCAGGCGCCCCTAATTTTATTTAATTTTAACTTCAATAGACACAGATGACTAGTGGCTCCTCTCTTGAACAGCATGGCTTGGACTATAAACCCCTCCATTATCCTAGCTGCCCACTTTCCTCTCCCCTACACACACTTACGTGCATACCCTGAGTGGGTTAGGGAGATATTTTGTTCACATCATTCCCTTGGCCCTCAGTTCACAGAGTAGACTCTGACCAGAAAATTGATAAGTGACACATGTCCTTGTTGACGCAATATGGCAAGCAAAAGCAAACTGAGGATGTAAAAGACAGTCGCTCTATCCTCCCTCCACTAGTGACAAGTCACATAGTTTCTCTGGGCCTCAGTTTCTGCCTCTTTACAAGGACAGAGCTGTACTCCGTGATCCCAAAGATCACTTCCAGTTTCACCTTCTGCAGGTGGAAAGGGCTTCCAGAACCCCTCTCTGGCTCTCAGGGTGGTCCATTTAAAACAAGAGCCCCAGGTGAGGAGTCTGATGCCGACAGTGGTTACCTGGAGGAACAGTCAGCAAGCATGCTTGATTGTGCACGTCTAACACCCCATAATATATGGGGTTCTTTTTTTAGAACCCTAATCAGAGATTCCATTTGCATAATTAACATCTTTAGGAATAATTGCAAATGACACATCTGTTCACTATCACCTCCTTGGCAAACTATGTGTTATAAACACAGTTTCTTTAGCTCTGTAAACACTTGGTGCCTGTCCTTTGCTTTTCGTGTTAGTCACCTTCCACCTTGGTGAGAACCCTACATGACCTATCCCTGCACGGTTCCAACCCTTCTGCCAGCGGAATTCAAACCGGAGCAGGAGCTGCTTGCAGTAACTCCCCGTCCTGACTGGCTGCAGAGTCTGATGAAATTCTGGGTGGATGTAGTTGTGCATGTACATTCTGGGGAGAGGGTTCGTGGCTTCCAGTAGAGTTCCAGTGGGTTAGAAAAAGGGGCCATAGACCGTGAGTGCCCACAGACTGTGAGACTGGACCCTCTCTGTTCTGTTCCCAGAAAGCCTTGGGTAGTACCAACCATAGTTCTTTTTTGGAAGTAAGGCCAGCTTAATGTGGGGCCTCCCATGGGATATGATTTAATGATATCAGGAAGGCTCCCTAGGCCAAGGCTTTTCAAACTTTAATGAGCATATGTGTTAGTTGGTGATCTTGTTAAAATGCAGATTCTGATTCAGTAGTTTTGGGGTGGGCCCAAGATTCTCCTGGTGGCCCAGCACATACACTAGGAGGAACGAGGCACTAGACCAAAACCATGTCGGCATCCTCTCGCTTCTCCTGTGTCTCCCAGCCATGTAACTATGTATGACAATATCTAATTTCCTGAGATATATATAGCCCTGGGTACAATTTATTCCTGATGAGGACTTTCTCCCCAACTAATTTACCTGTTGCCTTGCTCTAGTGAACTAAGCTGAACAACTTAAAATCCTCAAGGGCCCCCTTTATCCTTCTCCTTTCAAGACTAAGCCAGGTACAGCCCCAGTCAGCTCATTAGTTTTATTTCCCTCAGCCCCACACTGGCCCAGTTGACCCTTCAGAACGAGGTTGTTTCCCACAAAAGGCATACCTAGCTCAAACAGAACTTAGACAAAATCAGTTATTCCATCTATGTATCTTAAATGTGAATTTCCTTTTACTCATCCCAATAAATGTTTTGTTGTCCCAGGACTGGCTAAAGGAGCATGGGACCCTGATGCTTATTTTGAACCAAGAGGGGAGTCATCTAAAGGGAGAAGGCTCTGGGTGGTCTATATGAAGCAGGTTGCCCCAGGAAAAAATAAAGACCACTGCTCTTATTCAAGTGGAACAATAGCTGAGATGCCATGGCAAGGATTGAGTGATGTAGTCAACTGAAAAATACGGCCACAATATTGTGCAACAACTCTCCTCACGGGGGAAAGTCTACTCTTCTGCCTTGAACTGGGCTGGCCCTGCGTCTTGCTTTCACCAACCGAATGTGGCAGAAGAGTTCCAGAGCCCAGCCCTCAAGAAGCCTTGGGGCTTCCTCCCTCCTGAAAGACTGAAGACCATGTATGGAACCCAGCCTAGCCCCCTGGGAGGGGAGGCTGCATGGAGAAAAATGAGGCACTGCAGCCCACAGCCAGGACCATCTGCCAGAGCATGAATGAGGCCACCTTGGTCCCCCAGGTCGATACAGCCCCATAAGTGAGCCCAGGTGAGAACAGCAGAGGAACCACACAGCCAACCGAGAATTGTGGGAAATAATAAATCACTGTTGTTTTAAGTCACCACATTCTTTTCGTAGGTAGCTTTTATTAGATCAAAAAACTTCATTCCTATTTTTAATTAGCAGGATCTTCTTAGTAGTGAATAGTGGTTGAGTATTATCAAATCGAAGTCACTACATTTTGAGATGGTTTGTTATACAACAGTAGGTAACTAAAACAGGTGGGATGCTGGAAGATTTCATCTAAAGACTCTTCAAATGTGATTCTGTATTTTAAGTAATTTCGGGCAGGGGGAGGAGGGGAGGGGGTTGACTAAGCTCCAATCAAGCTTGTTCTTCCGTGTATCTACAGCTCTGTTCTCCATCCACAAGTCTGGTTTCTGCACATGCTTTTGTTGCCGATTGGCCAGGTGCAAGAAACAATGAATGCTCCCCCCCAAAGACCTCATCAGATCTTTAGTGATGCTAGTATAACAGGGTGTCTTGCTTGAACTGCAACAGGATTTAGATATTCTAGAAGGTCCCATCTCCCCACTGCCATGAAGCGCTATGCCTGTGGGCTTTGAGATTTAGTGCTGCCATGGGGTGCCTTGGAGAAGAGAAGGGAAAGCAAGGTGGGGCAGTGTTCTCTGTACCCTGACTTCAAACCCATTGCAAAGGACTAATTTTGAATCAGAAAAAAAAAAAAGGAATGGTGCCCGAAGCTGAAGGAAGAGCTTGAGGAAATCTAGGCACACACACGCTGCCTTAGAGCCTAGGAGACAGAGTGGGGAGAGGGTCTGTCCTCCCTTCCTCACCCGCCCCAACTCCACCATGCAGACAAAGCAGTTTGGCTTCCTCAGAGGGAAGACTATGGATGTACATACTAGGGTCCCATTCTCACTGAGAGCCCAGCCATCCAACACAAGGAAAAGGGCCCTGACCAAGGAGTCGATGCACAAAATGAGTGGCCACGAGATGCCAACTCTTTGGGGACCTCCTTGAGATAACCAGGGGAGCATCCGGGAGAAGAGGAGGAGGTCCAGCGTGAGCAGATGAGGCTCCGTCTGTAGCATCAACGGGAATGGGTCCGAACACCGACTCCTGGGGGTTACACAATGAAATGAAGATCTTTTTCAGTTTCTCTTCCTGATTGTCAGAGATTCCCATGACCTGCACCAGATGTTCTGATCTCATCCAGGTGCTTCATACATCCTTCCTTTTTCAAGAGCTGGTTTCCTACAGGTGTTTTAGGTTATGTGCAAAATGAAGCTAATTTCCCAAGCTGGGTATATATTTCAACTAAGTTTGAAGATAAAGTTATGGAATGAAAGTTTGGAGCTCAGAGGGGTAATTTAGGACTTCTTATCCAGCTACTTGCCTATTGTCTATTTATGGTAAAATATATAGAAACATCATATATAGATATAGAGAGAATATATATATACACACACACACACACACACACACACACACACACACTAACCCAGGCACTATTTTACCTCAAGTAAGATACAGATTGCATTATATTCTTATTTCAAGAAGGGAAATACAACCATATATATCATGGACCAGGTTACAGAGAATAAACCCAATTGGCCCAATTCACTAGATTTTGTTATGTCTTGTTATATTGATTTCCTATAGCTTATTCCTTTTTCGTCTAACCATTAGAAGAATGCCACACAAACTGTTTTTAGGTGCCCAGTTCAACAATTGGGTAATAGCTAATGATACTGAAGAAAAGCTTACCTTGTTACCCCACAATTTCATTCTTCGGTTATGTACTCTAAGAGAAAATCTCATACCTGGGTCTGAGGATGCCTCAACAGGAATATGTAGCATAGCATTGTCTGTAGTAGGGAAAAGCATGTTTATCAATAGGGGAGAATGAAAGAAATTTGGAAAGCAATACAATGCCTCAGTTACAATTTTTGAACTAGACCTACTGATATCAGCATGGATAAACTGCAATATGATGTCAAATGTAAAAAAAGTTTTCAAAGGACACTTATAGGAAAACCACAAGGGTTGATATTAAAAGCTCATTCCCAAGGAGGACTACATATTTTTTCTGTATATATTCTACATAGCGAAAGTAATTTTAATGAACAAGAAAGATAAGTTCTAGGGTTGTGGTAACAGTTCTCTCTGGAAAGGAAGAGAAAGGAATAACATAGTGGAGTGGAAATATTTGGCTATGCTGCTACATTTTATTTATAAGGAAGGAAATATTTGACTATGCTGCTACATTTTATTTCTAAGGAAGGAAGAAGGAAAGGAGAGAGGTAGGGAAGGAAGGAGGGAAGGTAGGGAACTAATGCCAATATGGCAAAATAGCAAATCTCGGTAGTTGGTACATGAACGTCTGTTACATTCTTTTTCACAGTTTCCTTGTATACTTAAACTTTCCTTTTTTTTAATTTAAAGATAACAGCTTACCCGCAAGGGGACTTCTTCCCCTCTGCTTTGATACCTATTCTAAAGTAACTTCCTGGGTTTGCTAATAATCAAGGTACAAGAAAACGCATCTCGGATTAAACGCTACTCCTCATCTCTTCTCGTCTTCATACAAACTACTTTTCCTTGCTGTCATATACATGCATCGCCTTTGGTTGCTGCCCAACGACACTAGTCCCAGGAGACAGGATAAGAGTGAGAGGGTGGAAACACAAAGCCAAACCCTTGTAAGACACGAAGAAACACTTACTCTGTTAGAGCCCACTTTGGAATGCTCTGTGTTTCTGTCACCTCGGGCATTCGGATTCACTCTGAGCATCTCCTCCAGATACAAGTCCTTTAGCCAGCCGACAGGAGGAACAATTACTGCTGGCTTAAAAGATTGGTTGATTTCTCCGGCGTCTATTTGCCTGCAGTTCTGGCTCTCTGACAAATCAAGTCAGATCAATTTGTACCCTAAAGAGTAAATGGGAGGATGTGATTATTTTCTGGTTCAATAGAAAAGCATTTCGTTTCAAAGGGCTGCTGCATAGCATTTCTTTTGAGATTCACTAGGAACAGGTTAAGTCCCCAGAGAGTAAACGATGGCTTCTCAGGAGGACAGCTCGGCTTTGCCGCTCACCTAAGCTTTGGGAACAGAGGCAGGATGTGGAGATAAACAGAAAGTGGTCTCCTCTGAGAGGGAATGCCCTACATACCCTACTGCCTAGTCAGTGTGGGCTACTGTAACAAGATACTATGGACTGGGTGACTTATCAACAACAGAAACATACTGCTCACAGCTCTGGAGGCTGGAAGTCTGAGCTCGGGGTGCCAGCGTGGTGAGGTCCTGGGAGGGGTGCTCTTCCAGGTCTCAGATGGCTCACTTTTTTTTTTTTCTAAGATTTTATTTATTTATTTGAGAGAGAGAGAGAGAGCAGGAAAGGGGGGATGGTCAGAGGGAGAAGCAGACTCCCCGCTGACCAGGGAGCCCAACGTGGGACACGATCCTGGGACTCCAGAATCATGACCTGAGCCAAAGGCAGTCACTCAACCAACTGAGCCACCCAGGAGCCCATCAGACAGCTCACTTCTTACTGCCTCATCACATGGCAGAGATGAAAGCTAGCTAGCTCTCTAGGCTCTTCGTAAAAGGCCACTAATCCCATTCCTCAGGGCTCTATCTTCATGACTTAATCACATTCCAAAGGCTCTACTTTCAGATACCATCTCACTGGGATTAGGGTTTCAACATAAACATTTTGGAGGGACACAAACATTCTGTCCATCACACTCATGTTTAAGGAATATGTTCCTTGCCTCCTCAAAAGAAGTGAGTCTTTAAGAGTTAAAAAAAAAAATGCTAAAGATTCAAGAAGATGGAAACCTAATACTACTGGCAGTCAAAATAAGATCTAGAAAATTACCCCAGAAAACAGAAGCAAAAAAAGCAGAAATAACTTCTGAAGAACAAGGGGGAACAGAAGTGGGAAATATTCACACCAGTTTGGTCTTTGACACTCCGATGCCCTTTACTTGCCTGGTAAGAGATTGGTTCACTGAGACACAGTGTTGGGGTGAGAAGCCAAGTGACAGAACCTTGGTTGGTTCTGGGTTCCTGTGACTGAGGGCTTCCCCATGCCCTCCGCATTCTCAGACGTTTTCTGACCCTTGAACTCCATCTGCGGGGTAAGATTCAACCCCCACTCCTGCATTGTTTTCATTCCTTCACCCCAAACATTATAGCTGACATGAAGGAGTTGGAATAATGTCACGGAAACATGTGGGCTTTGGGGGCAGGCTGCTCGGGTTCAGTTCTCAGCTCTGTGGTTTATGAGTCGTGAAACCTTGACAAACGACGTCAGCTTCGATTCCCTCATCTGTAAACAGGAACAGTAATAGCACTTTCCTCACAGGCTTGTTATAAAGGACACGATGGGTATAAAGCTCTTACCACAGTCCCTGCCATAGGTCAAGCACTCTACAGATGTTCATTATGATTATTGCTGTTATTTTCTACCGCCTTGGGTATGTGATGCTGTTTGGTTTCCTAGGAAAGACTTGGAGATTTCTAAATCCAAATTTTAGTAAGCATCAGATATACTGATCATAGTGGGCCTCAATCCTTAAGGGTGAGCCATAGGCATCCTCCAAGTCACTGTTACCTACCACGTCATTGTTGTCCTTGTTTATGTTGATCGCCATGACAATCAAATATTTACCCTTGCTCCCCGTCTCTACAACACTCTACATGAGGTCAGTTTATTCATGAGCACCATAGTGTAGCAATGGACAAGAAGTCAGAAGGCCAGAGTTCTGGCTATTTCCATGGCAATAGCCAGGTGTGTGTGGGAGAGGTTATCTATCATTTCTGCCTCTTGGTTTCCACATCTATAAAGTGAGGATCGTTTTTCATGTTCTATTCACTTCACCAGGTTATGGAAAATTGAAAACATGAATGTGAAGGTATGTTGACTTCTAAAGGGTGAACAGGAAATGTAAGAGATCATTGTTGGCTGGTCATCTTTATTCTGCCATCTGCATGAACCCAACAGAGCCTAACACAGTAACATCTAGAATGCAAGAAGCACATCTACCAAATACCGATTCAACAAGCCTCATATTGGAAACAGCATACTTCAACAACCAGGGTCTTCATACGTGTCGTTGATAATAGCTGGTCTCTGAATCAAATTTAAAATTTTTCAATATAAACTCTAGCATCTATCTGTAAACTGGTCAATCCTGCCACATACTACATACACTTAGCAAATGAAAAGCCTTCCATCCTCAAACTAGGAACTGACCAAGCACAGTTTCTGCTAGGTTTATAGTATTTGTATCTGATTTTAAAATGTTTCTTTTCATAAAGGAATGCTAAGGGACAAATAAATTTTCAGTTTGTTTCTTTTTAAGAATATAACTGTAAAGTATTAACCAGCTTTGTGTTTTCTGACTGTATCTTGAAAGTCTCTAGAATGGTAGCCAAGCCCATTAATACTTTGCAACAGGAAATGGCAATGAACATTTTCTCCGGGCTTCCATTTGGGCTGGGCTCACACCTACTGCTACTATTATCCGCTGCACGGTCCAGACAGAAACGATGCTTACAAAGTAAATTGTAAACAGTTTATTTGCAACAAGCATTTCCTGCTGCTAAAGACTTTTGAGCACCCTGCTTCATATCCTCGAGCAATTTGGAAATGATTAATTACCACTCCTGCTTAAAGAATGCAAATCTAGGCAACTAGGAAAAATACATTTATTGATATTAATGGGATTTATTTCAGATTTTTTTTTCAAGTGTGCAGTCCCCATAGTTATGGTGAGAGCAGAACTCTCAGGCCCTTTGTTCCCAGGAAATCACGATGACCTTCTCTTCATGCCTTTGCTCAAACTGTTCCCTCAGCCCGGCTGCCCCCATTCCTCTGCTATTTCTCTGTCAATGTCCTTTCATACGCCACTTGGTCTGCGGAGCCTCCTTCCCGCCCCAGGGCCAATCCAACCGCTGTTCCTCTACGCTGTTGGAACCATGCACCTCTCTGGAGCGCTTCCGCGTCGCTTGTTAACTTCTTGTCTCACACGGGATATTCTGTTTCTTTAAGGACCGTGACCATATCATTCAGATTTCTCTCTCTCAAAACACATGCATATGCAGCACCTCTAGGACCCTTTGCCCATAGTAAACACACAGTAAATACCAACCGACAGAATCCTAACAGCCATAATGCATTCATTCAATAAGCATCTATTAAGTACTTCCGACATGCAACGTTATGCCGGACTCTGCAATTGGAAGGGGATAACATGGATAATAAGACAAAGCCTGATGGAGGAGACAGCCATGCCAATGGAGATGACATTTGATAAACGCTCAGATCAAAACGTACAAAATAACATGGGTGCCCAAGAAAGGGAGAGACTTACTCTATGGGGGGGTGGGGAGGAGTCCAGACAGGCTTCACAGAAGAGGTGAGCCTTGGTCTTCAACTAAAAGCATGAGAGGAATTCACCTGGAGCAGGGGTGTGGTAGGTCTGGAAGGCTTTAAAGGAAAAGGGAATCATTGATGAAAAAAAAATCCTAGCGTGTGGGAGGGGGTGCCTGGGACTGGCGCCTGGGCACGTGGTGGTAAGTGCAGGGGGATGGGCTGGAGAGAGGTGGAGCCAGACTGTGGAATGTGGTCTGTGCCTGCCTAAGGAGTTCACCTTGACCCAGCAGGCCTGAGACCTGTCCTGGGTTTTGCAGCAGGAGAGAAAGCGGGCCAGAGCTGGGTTTTAGGATAATCAGGCTGGTGGCTGGCAGCTCAGTTGGCCATAGCTTTTGGTCCTTGTTTTCCTTTGCTGCCCTCAGCCCTGGTGCTTCACTACTCGCTGGGGAATTTAGAACAGATGATGGTGAGTTCCGAGGAACTGTTAATTCCCTTTAATGGCATTTTTTCAGTCCAAAGCAGTCACGTTCTCAGAATATAAATTTACTGCTGCGTACTTTCACGTAGACAATCACAGTAAAATAAATGTCGTTAATTAGCGTTGGTCTGAAAGACTAACAGCAGTTAATCCCTACCCCACCCCCACCAATGCAATGGCATTGTTTTAGTGAGGAGTCAGAGAGGAAGGGACTGGGGCAAGTGAAATGTCTGAATAAAGTAATCACAGTAGTTTAATTAAGTGAAACTCGCCAGCTGCTGTGAATGTGACCCCACAGACTTACTTTGTTCCTATTTCAAATCATCCTTTCTAAAGAAAGGGAGGAAGCACGCCTAGTAAGAATCTTCCTACATTCCTGCCCCCGAGACACACAGTTCTAGGCAAGCCTGATCTAAACGGAATCCTTTTCCAGACCAGCAGTAGAGACAGTGGGAGCAGCGGACAGTGACCCTCTGAGCCTTGCCAACCGCACTCAAAGTGCTTCGCTGAGCCTGTAGGGAGTGGAACTATCCTAAAGCCTCCAAAAATAGGAGAGGAGGAGTGGGGGTGGGGGATGCTCTAATTCTCCATTGGTTTTACCACCTTTGTTTCCCCACCAGGGAGGGGCCTAGCTATGAGTTAAGAACACTAATTTCTCAAATACCAGGCTCTGTTTTTGGGGACCATAACCTTTAGCAGCCCAGAGTGGGAAGATCTCATTCCAAATAGCCACTGTTTCCTTTTTCCAGTCCTTTGAGGGGAAATGATTCCCCTATTCATTTCAGCTGTTGACTCATCCCTAGCCAGTGAGAGCAACAGTTCACGTTTGGGCTTGGGAACTAGACCTCCCAGGTTCTGATCTTTGATCCACAGCTTTTCGTGTGATTTGGGGCATGTTGCTTCCCCTCTCTAGGCCTTGAGCCCCTCATCTGTAAATGAAAGTAAAGAAAGCAGCTACCTTAGAGCACCTGGGTGGCTCAGTCAGTTGAGCCTCTGACTCTTGGTTTTGGCTCAGGTCATGATCTCAGGGTCATGAGATCAAGCCCCACATTGAACCCCACGTCGGGTTCCGCACTCAGCAGAGAGTCTGAGATTCTCTCTCTCTCCTATCCCTCTGCCCCTCGCCCTGCTCTCTAAAATAAACAAAATCTTTTTTAAAAAAGTCGTGAGGATGAAGTAAAATAACAGAAGTGTCTGGCACAGAATAAGGACTTTATAAATGTTAGCATCATCAGCAAGTGTCAACAAAACCTCATTGCCTATTGCCTCGTACCAGGAATATGAATTAGTGTGAATTGGTTCGTCACATTCCTTTAGAGCTAGAACTGTGGAATCGGGGTTGTAAAAAAAGTCAAAGAAAACCAAATCAAATGTTTCTACTCTTCAAAGGAGGCAAGTGAAGTTCAGTGACCTGTCCTTGAGCTCTGCCTCTTTTGCAGTCCAACTGGGACCAGGGCCTCAGTTCTAGTTAAAGGCTTTTCCACCGTGTCATGCTTTCCTCTGTAAGAATCTGAAACCTCTCAGCTTTGCTGAGCATCTGAGAAGCTGATGGCCACTTATATACCAAGCCCCTACGCAGTGCTCCGCTTAGGTTTAGGGTGACCAGCTCTCTGAGTTTTCCCAAAACTGAGGGTTTCCTGCATCATAAGATTTTAAGTTCTAAAGCCTGGACAGTCCCAGGTAAACTGGACAGTTTGTCAGCTTACTTAAGGCAGATCCTCAGTAATTATTTTCTTTCTTTTTTTTTCCCCCCACATCTCCAAAGTCCTTTATTGGGCCAGTAAGGCCCTTGGAGTGGGGTCCCAGTCCCAGTCTGGAGTCTCCAGGTCTATGGCACCCCTGCCCCTGTTCCTGATGGGGGCAGGTGGCCTCCTCTGACAGGCTACTCGATTTAGTCCTTCAGGTGTTCCCAGCCCTCCTTGGCATATTCTCAGGCATTGGAGGGGGCCACCAATGGAGCTGACATCACCGTAACCATGCCTGAATTCCAGATGTCATGGATGTGAAAGTCAAACTTTGGAGGGGCTGGGAGCTGGGGTATCTCCAGACTGGCAGAACTGGTGGTACATGGCTGAAAGGCCTACCTCCTCAGCCTTCTGAAGGACAGCCTGGTTCTTGTCACTTGGTCCGAGCAACTCCTGGTCATACACCAGGTAGAGGACACCACCAGCCACTCTGCCCTTGAACCTCATCAGTGACCACACTCGGGGCACGACGGTCACTCAGCACCATGGGCAAGGACACTCGACTCGCCCAGAAGAAAGAATGTCTCCTGAGAACCAGTCAAGTTGTCTGTGTAACGGTGTCTGGCCTAGGAGAGGAAGGCACATGAGGAAAGGAGAAAGGAAGGGTCTGGCCCCTTGTGTCAACAATGGGAAGTCTGATTTGCCAGAGAACTAGATCTCCTTGGTTAAAAGGACAGTGTCTCAAAATGGATCCTTAGTGAGAAAAGAAAAACCAAAAAGTAAAGATGAACCCCAATGGACTTTATCTAAAGGAGAAAAGCCAAAGGTTAGCTAATAAAAGCCACAAACAGGGTGCAGGCTAGCCCTAGTTCGTTTTCCCTCATGGCCCCATCCTAGCTGAGGACTGGGAGTAAGGCTGGAGCTCCCTCTCAGATGTGCAGAGGAACAACTGCCCTGTTCCACGGCAAAGAAACATGCCCTGGGTCTACACCTCCAAGGGCTTCATGGAATGGGAGGCCCTAATGGCAAAGAACGCTTCCAACATGGAAAAGAAACACCCTATGAGAGAGAGAAATGGAAGGACAGAAGACAAACTACAGCCACTAGCCAGCTACTTTCAGAATAATTAAAAGATTCTTATACTGTGAGTCACAGACAGCCCAGAAAGACAGCCAGGAAATACAAAGCAGTATTTCAGGGCCCAAGAATTTGCTGTGCATAAACAGCCATCACTGTGCCTCCAAAACAAAATGGTATTTCCCTGAAATCTAGTGCCACATTAAACTAGTAAAATAAGGGCCTTTCTGCCATAACTTCTGTAAAATTGCATATTGGCAATACGGTCTTTGCTCAGTGAGTTTTACCTTGGAACATCTGGAAGAAATTTATTCCCTTTTTACTAATAATAGTTTAGTGCTGAAAGGTAATAAACATGCCCACTGTTCCATTTTTAATTCCTTTTTGGAGAGTTCCCACTTCCACCAGACACTCTTTCAGGTGATCTTGGGTAAATCACCACGCTTCTCTGGACCTGACCCTTCTCCCAGACTTGGTGAATTAAAAAGCTCATTTCTGTCCTTCCATTCCATGCTATGACAGCATAGTAATGTAGATTGCTTGCCTATCCTCCCAACGGAGCATTCAGGCTCTGACGTCTTAGACTGTACTTAGAACTGGTCATCAGAAACAGACCCAGGGCAAGACGAATGGAACAGGTGCCTTAGGCCTCTGGAAGCAGGGGTTTAGCAGCCCAGAGACAGATTTGCCAGACCACCCCTACAGACACCAGACATGGATCGAGGGCCAGAGAGGTTGCCATCCACCTGGTCCTCAGCCAATAGCTTTATTTGTTTCTGTTGCTAATTCATGCATAAGTTATTCTTGCAGCTAGACCAAGATCACTGAGCCTGAAAGCATAAGGTCCATATGCCCCACGATGAAACTTGGCAGCAAGTCTGGAGTCTTCTTCCTCAACAGGACTGTGATGTAGATACCTTCAGCATGATATCAGCTAGCTATAAATATATCTGTTGTTCATTCCCATCCCCATCAATAGCATACTTTTTCATATCTGCCACTAGTACTCCTCCTACTGCCTAACTAAGTATGCTAAACAGGGCAAAGTATAGTAGGCAAAATTTAATAGTAGAGAGAATCTTCCTGAGTTCACTTGTCTTTGAGCACCCTGCCATGATTTTGGCTACGCCAGTTACCTCCTGCTGCTCCATGGTCAACAGGTACCACAGCCTGGGAACCCCAGCTACAACTGCCACTTCCATGCTATTATTCTCTAGACCTTTCTGGAACCATGTTCTTTCTTTGAAGTTATGTCTCTCTCTCCTATTTTTTCAGGGCCTTCATTGCCAACAGGCTAATGAATCTTAGTTAATTTAGGTGTTAGAAAGGGATTCTGGTACTTTTGCACTTTATGTCCTCCCTTTTTTTTTTTTTTCTTAAAGATCTATCCGTCCACTTGAGAGAGAGAGAGAACACTCATGTGGGGGGAGGGGCAGAAGGAGAAGGAAAGAGAGAGAAGCAGACTCCCCACAGAGCTGGAGCCTGATCCAGAGCTGATCCCACACCCTGAGATCACGACCTGAGCCAAAACCAAAAGTCGGACACCCAACTGACTGAGCCATCCAGGCACTCCTGTCCTCCACTTCGGTAGGACAAAGCAGTTACATAATAGTAGAATAAATGTCTCATCCAAAATGCTCTCCTGAAAGCAGCAGAGTTGAGATTCCAAGCGATCTGTTGCTAGGTCCAGTTCTTCCACCACTGTGCATGGATGCGGCCGTACTCAGATATTTTTCTGAAAGGTATACTAGCATTGTTGATCTGAAGTCCTCAGTCTGTCTCTAATAATACCTTATTTTGAGGTTTGCAAGTAAGCAAGAAAAATCTCATGAGTCTTTCCAACATTCTCTGGTGGAATTCTTGGCTCTGCATGGGAGATCTGATGTAAAATAGTGCCTGGCTTCCATTGCCTTTATCCTGAGGGTCAGTCACTATACTATCACAACTCTGAACAATAATCATCTTTCATATCTACCTGTGTATCCTTCTCTAAATCATACCCCAGGATTCAGTAGGCCTAAGCACTTCTGAGGACATTTCCAGCCAATTGAGCAGAACATCTCCCAGACTGTCATATGAAGTTGTACGGTATCAGGACAACTCGAATAAATAACCGTGGACAAATCATTCCAGCCTCCCTGAGCCGTGGTGGCAGAACAGGATCAGAGCGCTCTCTCCCCAGCTCCTCAAGGCATTCTCTTAGCCCCCAGAGTCCCAACAGCCAGATGCCAGGCTAGTAATGTTGAGAATGAGGCCCTTTGTTTCAGTTGGAAAGAAGTTTGGCAACTTTGCAAGTGCAGTGGCATGAAAGAGAAAGCAGAGTCTAGCTCAAGAGGGTTTGGGGAAATTTATCAGTAAGACAGACACTAGCTTATGTCTTGGAACAAGTTATTTTGGTTTTCTTTCCCTCTCTGTATACAAAGTACTAATGAATTACGAAGAGTACAAGACTGGGGTGAGTGACAGGGGAACCATTCTGTAACTAACTGCTGCTTTTGTCCCTTTCCATCCCCCACTTCAGACTTTCTTCACTTCTTGCTCATTAGAGTTAGGAAAATTATTTCATATGAACCTAAAAGAACCGTTTAAAAGATCCAAATATTTCATAGAAAGTCTCCTTCGATGATTATACAAAATATAAGAATGCTATGTAAACTGTCCAGAAGTCAGGGCAAGGAAAGAACCCAGTTGGTAGCAGGATTTGTTACCTGCTAAAAAAATCTATGAGCCTAGAGACCAAGAGATTAGCACAAAATGGGATGTGGGGTAGAGAGTGTCAGCGGGTTTTTGCGGTCATGAGCAAGTAAAAGATGTAAGCATCGAAAGGTCAAATGTAACAGGAAGGAGTGAGCAGCTCCCATGGGTCAGGGCAGGCAAGGGTCAGGAGTCAAGAGGTCCGGTCCATCCAGGGAGTGGCAGTAGGAAGTAGAGACCCCACATCAAAGGCTCTGTTCCACTTTACTTACAAATCCTGCCTTGGTAGAACCCGAGCTGGGAGTTAAGCCAGTGAGCCAATGGAGATTTCTGATAAAGAAAGAAGAGCAGGAAACAAAAACAAACAAACAAACAAACAAAAGTCCTTGAACTCCAGAAGCAGACCAGACATTTAACACACTCAATTTTCACAACTCTTTGAGAGATAATATAGGTCATGTTTTCCAGTTGCCTCACACCTTTTATGCATTTTGCTATGTTTGGACAGTTCTCTGCCTTAGGACCTCTGCCTCCCTAAAGTCAAGCCAGAAAATTTGCTTCCCCAAAGACCTTGGCAGCTAGGACACAGGCACGAAGCCTAGGATCGGCCACTAAGATGTGCCCAGGCAGCAGTCTAATCAGAAATGATGAACCAGAGGAAGGAGGTGATGCCTGGAACCCACCTGCTGACAAGGGTGGGGGCACTCAGTTTTCTGGGGTACCAGGTGTTGTAAGGTGGATTCCTGGCCCAGAAGGATCGGTGCTGACAGAATTGCCACACAGCATGAGTTCCTGGCAGCCAATCTGTGCTCTGAGGGAGAGAAGGCTTGGCAGCTTCCTTCCTGGGTCACTCCTACAGCAGAGTTTCAGACCTTGAACCCAGAAGCTTAGCTTCAAGCCTTCCTCTCTCCCTCTCAACTGCTCTGCGAGCCACCCGATATCTTTCTGCTTAATCTGCTAACATCAGCTGCTGTCGTTTATAATTAAGGGCCCTGAGTGCCTAGGGGTAAGGACGGCTGCTCTCCCTTCTTACCAGAGACCAAAGTTGAAGGAGAGTAAGAAACTAAAATGAAAGAAGCTGTGTAACTTGCCCAAGGACGTGCGGCTCATCAGTAGCAGAGGCAGAATTTGAACCCAAGACTGTCTGACCGCAAAGCTGGTGTTGCTTCCAATTTATGACCCAGAAAAAGATCAAGGGAAAAGTACCCAAGCGGGGTGCCACAGGAAACGGTCCTGGTAACACCCTGTGACTCCATAGACCTTAGTAGTTGGGACCCCTTTTTGTCTTTGTTGTGCTCTGTTTCTTTCCGATTTAACTGTGTGCCAATGAACAGATGGGTGACGCTGAAGATAAACTAGATTTCTACTGCTACCTCCAAGTACCGCCCGTCGCAGTTTGGAAGGGGCGGGGCCCCGTCGGTAGACTGCTGACGAGGTGGCCAACTGTTTGGGTTTTGTTTACCATTGCTTTTGATGAGTCACAGAGAATTATGCATTATTCATGAACTGTAGGTTTGAAGAAAGTTCCCGCGTGCCATTTCTGCTCATTGGCTCCTCCAGCCCAGGACTGGAATAAACAGCAGCAGATAATGAAGTAAACGGCCCGACCTGGGCTTCCACACGGGGCGAACTAACGCCCAGGGAGACAGGGAGACAGGTTGGGAGGGTGAGTTTTAAGTCAGAGTCCTGCGATCTCTACTAAAAAATGATAACAGGGCAGGGTCATAGCTACACAACAAATTAGCAATAATCTTAGGCACCTGAAAATTCCAATATCCCTTAAGGTGAAGAAATGAAAAGGAAAAGGGTCTCAGGCAAGTGCTAGGAGTCTGAGCAGTTCCAACCAAAATGTGAAATAGCAGAAATCTTAGAGCTGCGAACCCCCATTTTTTTTTTTTTTTTTTTAAGATTGTATTTATTTGACAGAGACAGAGAGCACACAAGCTGGGGGGGAGCCGCAGGCAGAGGGAGAGGGACAAGTAGACTCCCTGCTGAGCAGGGATCCAGATGCAGGGCTGGATCCCAGGACCCTGAGATCATGACCTGAGCTGAAGGCAGACGCTTACTGACTAAACCACCCAGGAACCGCCCCCCCCCCTTTTTTAAAGATTTTTGGTTTTTTACTTGACAGAGCAGGAGCGAGCTCAAGTAGGGGGAGCGGCAGAGAGAGAGGGAGAAGGCTTCCCCTTGAGCAGGGAGCCCGAGGTGGGCTCCAGCCCAGGACCCTGGGATCATGACCTGAGCTGAAGGCAGCCGCTTACCGACTGGGCCACCCAGGCGCCCCTCCTTCTTTATTTTTAAGGTGGTATCAACCTCTCTACTTCTCAAACACCTTGAATCAAGTTTTCTCTCTCTCACTCTCCAAACGCCGCCATTCAACAACCCAATCATTCTCCTTCAAACCAAGATCCAAATGACAGCTGCTGAAAGAACTACTCTTTCCACAGTCGTTTGCATTTAAACTCAATCAAAATCTTAACTAACAGGGCCGCATTTTGTAGTGGATATCAGTCAGTTGTGCTTGACCAAAAAATCGTGTTTTGTACC
Source organism: Ailuropoda melanoleuca (assembly GCF_002007445.2). NCBI lineage: Eukaryota > Metazoa > Chordata > Mammalia > Carnivora > Ursidae > Ailuropoda > Ailuropoda melanoleuca. The sequence continues at coordinate 112,826,208 of NC_048221.1, forward strand.
TCACACCAAAAAACATATTATTTGATATATTACATAAAAAGTAGGTAACATGCATCGTGGTGGTTAGTTTTATGTGTCAATTGGACTGGGTCAAACAGTTAAACATTTCTGGGTGAATGAGGGTGCTTCTGGGTGAGATTAGCATTTGAATCGGTAGACTGAGGAAAGCCGATTGCCCTCGATTGCCCTCAGGCCACGTGAAGGTCTGAGTAGAGTAAAAGGCTAAAAAAAAAATTCTCTCTGTGGGCTTTTCTTTGAGCTGGGACATCAGTCTTCTGCCTTCAAACTGAGACTGGAGATGGACCATTGGCTCTCCTCGGTCTCTAGGTTCCCATCCACAGATCTTGGGACCTCTCAGCCTCCACAGTCACATGAACCAATTCCATAAATTTCTCTGGAGAACCCAAACTAATACATGGATGCGTTCGTCATAAAGCACTAGAAAAGAATGGATACTCGTGGACCTACCACCCAACCCAAGAAGCAGAGTGCTCTTGCTCTCCCCTCTTCTATTCTCCAGCCTCCTTACCAGATGTCCAGAAATATTTTGAACACTTTTTTCTAACGTTTTGATAGTTCCCCACCCTAGAGATCCTGCCTTCTCAACAATAAATTAAAAATCAATAAAAGATGGTACTTCCCAGTCCTCCTAGTGCTGGGGTGCCAGGGTGATTGAGATTCCACCGATCAGACGCACCCATGTTGGACGGATTGGGAACTCAAGTTTATACAGGAAAGAGGCCCGGTACATTTCTATTCATATTTGTAGCATGAACTAGAACCAGCACTTTGGTGGCTTCCTGATCAGAACAGATGCTATAGCTCCCTTGGAAGGTTATTTTGGAATGTGGAAGTACACCCTGGGGTTATTCCTGGAAGATTACCTAGAATCTGTTTCTTTAACCTTTGTAACGATTCTTTAAGCTCTTTATCCCTTAGCAAATTCCTTTCTGCTTAAAGTAACCAGTGTAAATTCATTGACAGCATCTAAGGAACTCTGACCAATACAAAAATTGAACTATAAGTGATTGCAAACAGCAGACTTCAAGGACATGAAGCTTAGATTGGCTATCTGACCTAGTCGGGTTTGAAGTATTTGGGTATTATTAAATGACAGGACACTGGTAACCCGTGATATCTAAGGTAGGAAAACAGCAACTTAAATGATAACCTTTTGTTATTTGGAATAAGTATCTACTGAACCCAAAGTTTCACTTTCCCTTTTGATTGCTTCCCCACAGACACCATTATGTGGTGCTAAGGGATAAAAGAAGCGTGGGCTGGGATGGCTGCCTCTATTACCATTGGTGAGCTTCTAAAAGGAAAGACAGGCTTTAAAGAATTTAAATTCTCAGACCAAGATATTGTTGGAGAAACAGGGAGTTTCTAGGAGTCCTCTAAAATAATTTTTTATCTCATAGGCACAGGGCTGGCATGACCAAAAAGCAAATGCAGAGTCAGATCTAGCCAGCTACTGAACTTCAATGCTGGTTGAACCATAGCCTCAGTACATATCTCATATGAAAGTCAGGGCATTGTTTGGGAAAGAGAGAGCCACAAAAATTGGAATGAGAGCATTTGGGAAGCTCTAGACGATTCTGAGTACCCTCAAACCCCATTGCATCTCCCTACCGAGAGAAGCAGTCCCTCTTCCCATAGCTGAAGACGTTGGTCTGGCCCTGCTGGAAGGCCTTATACTGCCCTCATCTGAGGCAGTTCTCTTATACAGAAATTCTGGCTCTCTTCATGCCCAACACCTGTGACCTTTCCTTCCACCTGACTTAAAATTAGTTCCAGAACAAGCATGCCCCTAGGGCCCAATTTAAAGTCAAACATGGAAGGGAAAGATTCATATGCCAAAAGAATTGCAAGATTTTGCTAAAACTAATACTGAGAAAAATCTGGAGACTATATTAGGTATTCCACCAGAAACGTAATTTTATGGACCAAATTATTGACCTGAATACACTAAACCAGAGATTCTGGATTCATTTTTCTTAGTTTGAGACAATTATCAACTTAGTTGACTAAAAGCTGGATCCTATGATGGCCTATTGCTGAGGGAAGCTGAAATGTAAGACTTCAGAGGTTCAGAGAGATAAGAATGCTGGAATGGATTATCACATACAATGTCTACCATAGACCCAAACTAACCCTGGAGAAACACTCCCCTTTCTAAGGCATTAAGGAAAATATTAATGAAGAGAGAACCAGAATCTTGAAGAGTACTTCACTGAATTTCTTCTATACTCCAGAGACGAAGGTAGGAGATACTGCTATTTAAAATAGTTCCTGGGGGGCCTGGGTAGCTCAGTTGGTTAAGCATCTACCTTTGGCTCAGGTCATGATCCCAGGGTCCCGGGCTCAAGTCCCGCATTGGGCTCCCTGCTCAGTGGGGAGCCTGCTTCTCCCTCTCCCCCTCCCTGCTGCTCATGCTCTCTCTCTCACACTCTGTCTCCCAAATATATAAATAAAAATCTTTAAAATAAATAAATAAATTTTAGTTCCCTGATTTCAGTAGGGTTGGTGGATGCCCAGAAGAGCAGACATGACATAGTAGGATTTAATTGCCAGAAACAGAGCGGATGTGGTTATTGTAATAGCAGAATGAGGGGTGCCCGGCTGGCATAGTTGGTGGAGCATGGGACTCTGGATCTTGGGGTCCTGAGTTCAAGTGTTAGGTGTAGAGCTTACTTTAAAAAAAAAAAAACAGAATAATTTGACTTGCAGGGATATTTTGGTAGTGGTTAACTGATCATGGTGCCTCTAAAACTGAACTAGACTGGCAGCCTATGAAGGATGTACTTGACCTGTATAACTGAAAAAATCTCCGCTTAAGTAATCATATCCAACTTAAATCACCACTACAGAGTCCTGGCCTATCTTCCTAATATCTATACTATCAATTCAGTAAATGAAAGGGAGAAACTTTGAGGAAGGACATCATAAGAACCTATATGAAAATCTTCCTGGGGCACCTGGGTGGCTCAGTCGTTAAGCGTCTGCCTTCGGCCCAGGGCATGATCCCGGAGTCCTGGGATCGAGTCCCACATCAGGCTCCTCCGCTGGGAGCCTGCTTCTTCCTCTCCCACTTTCCCTGCTTGTGTTCCTTCTCTCTCTGGCTGCCTCTCTCTCTGTCAAATAAATAAATAAAATCTTAAAAAAAAAAAAAGAAAAGAAAATCTTCCTCTACCCCTTCATCAAAAATACCTGCATACATTTACCAAGGTAATTGTATACTAGAGAAAGGGAAATATCCATACCTTTCACAAATTACTGGACATGGCTTTGAATTTGTGCTAAACCCCAGTGACCCAGAACAGCATTGTTTCTCTACATACACACACACACACACACACACACACACACACACACACAGCAAAGTCTTATCTAGGGGGATCCAGTGATAAATGGAGTTTGAGTCCAAGTCCACTTCATGATGGGCACAAAATTTCTGTCAATCCAATCCCTGGTAATTTGCCCCAGTTCCTGAATTACAGTATGAATGGATAAATTCAGTAAACAGAATCCTCAAAATAGCTTCCTGACCTAAAGTAAGCACCATTGGGTCCGCCCCCTCCTAAAAAAAAAAAAAAAAAGTAAACCAAAACAACGGTGCTGTATTTTTAAGATTATTCTGGGAATTAGTGTCATCATCAAAGAAAATTGAAGGGTGGTGATTTCTATTACATCCTCATTTAACTCACCTGCTTAACAAGTGCAGTGAATGATGGATCATAGAGCATGATAGTGAATTATCAAAATCTGAATTAGTAACTTCTGTTGCTACCCCTCTTCCTATAGTTGTCTGTCCTGAAGCAAATTGACACCATTCTGACCATCTAATATGCACTTATTATATCTACAAATGTTTTATTTCTCTATCCTAATAAGCCTAAGATATCAGAAGCAATTTGCTTTCACCTGACAGGGACAGCAGCCCATGTCTGCCTCTGAGCTAAATCAATTCTCTGTGTGTCTTTTACATGTGAGAAAAATGAACTTCTAGCTTCTGTATTATTATTATTTCAAGTCTCCTGCACTAATGGCTAAACAAAATTCCCAGCAGAAATCTGGACCATGTCAAAAAACATACCATAGTCAGTGGATGTGAAAAGAAGGACTGGGGGATATTTTGGTCTTTCCTATTTAATAAATGCCCAAGAATCAGAATTTGGAATCAGATGATTTTTCTCAAAGGCCATTAAAAAGACTCTCTTAATTATAATAATCCACCTGCTGGTGGTTCACATGCAGTCAAATTAGTAGAAGAATCAAACATCCTAAGTTTAAAAAAAAAAAAAAGATCCATCAAAGTGGTGGTTGGGCTGAATTGAGCAGTTGTTCCATAGGACTAACAAGTCAATTCTAATCAACAGCCCTGAATAGATTCAGTCTGTGAGACTCAACTGCCTTTGATAAACAAAAATAGCCTCCTTTCTACTATGCAATAGCAATTTTTTTTAAGTTTGTTTTTGTTGTTGTTATTTTTATGTAGATATAGCCACAGACCTATTCCTTTTCTTTTGGTTCTGGAACAATACAGAATTTGCTAGTTTGACTGAAAGCTTAAGCTCTCTAGAACTTAGTAGTGAGGGAATAATACTACTACATTCTCCATAAATTTCATCAGTAGAGCAGTTATGAAGATGAATGAGGCCATATTGGGCCAATTTCCTATTTTATGTAAATCTAAGACAAAGTCAGAGTGACAGAGGATTAGAACCATAGGCACTGTTTTTCAGATTCCCAGAAGAAAGTCACTTTATCAACATAAACTTGGCACAATTTCAGAGCACAATAGCCTCCATCTTATCAGCCCATTGACTGGTTGTAGTAAGTTGTGGTATTTTCCTTATTATTTTATGCCCAGAGCCACAGAAAGATTAATGTTACAAGTTAAGCAAACAGTGTGATATTTACAGCTTACTCTGGTGGTGAATATTAAAGCTCTTTCCTAGGTCCAGCTTCCTGAAGACCACAGGAGAAGGCACACATGTGCTGTAGAAAGAGTCTGTGCATTTTCCTTAATGTTCAGTCTGCAGATTAATGTCCATGTTCAAAAGCAAGAAAGACAAGGAAAAACTGCCATCTGTCATTAGGAGCCAGGGTGTAGAGTGATGAATCAATTTAGAGAATATACTGTTTATGCATAAGAAAGAAGATCTGTACTCAGCTCTGGGTCAGAAACAAGCATTGATTTTACAGATGAGAAAGCAGCAGTGAAATATCACTTCCAAGGGGACCTGCTGGTTTCTGGATTTTCAAAATATCACCTCCATCAAAGAGTCTTGTTGAGAATGTCAGGTACAGGCTGGAGGCTACAAGAGTAATGAAGGCCCTTGATAAGGTCTATTTCTGTGGCATCGGGGAAGGGAGTGAATCCTAGGTGATGCTATAACCTGAATATCACAGGACTCTTTCAGTGCTGACAGCATAACGAACACCTGGACTATAGGTTATCAGTGAAGAGTAGAATATGCCATCCCAAAATATGCCACTTGACATATTGACTATTTTGAGCTAAAGGCAATTGAGAAGTAGATACTGGAAAAGTTCTCTATCTTTCCCCTATTTGTCTAAAAGTGGGACATAAATTTATAAAGATGCCCCCCTTTCCTCTCATCCAGAAGACAGAATTCAATCATTGGAGTCAACTCTAGACCCTTCTCAGCCTGGAGAAGAATCCATATAACAAACTTTACTAACTAGCCCTCATCTTCCATTAGTCACTCTATATATTTACCTTCCCACAATTTACCCCCATAGAAACTCAAAGTCCCTGTCCTTTGTCTTGTCACTTCTCTAAAAATGTATTGTTCTTTTGTTAAGATACTATATAAGCCCAGGGGTACCTGGCTGGCTCAGTCCCTGAAATATCCAACTCTTGATTTTGGGCCCAGGTCATGATCTCAGGATCATGAGATTGAGCCCCACCCCCATCAGGCTCTGCACTGAGGGTGGAGCCTGCTTAAGATTCTCTCTTTCTCCCTCTCCCTTTGCCCCTCCCCCTGCTCACACACATACACACTCTATTAAAAAAAAAAAAGTTTCCTTAAAAAAAAAGGATATTATATAAGCCCAAGTTCTAACCACCTCTTTGAGTTATTCATTTCTGAGTGCTCCCATGTATATGCACAACGCACATGTTACTGAACTTCTGTTTGTTTTTCTCTTGTTAATCTTCCTTTTGTTAGTCTAATTTGCAGAGCCCCAGCCAGAGAATCTAGGTGAGTAGAGAGAAAGAGTTTTGTTCCTCCCCTACACCTGGATTAGGTCACCAAGAAGATAGCTGTCATGTACTTCTGAACACTCACCATAAATCAGAAACTTGACTATGTTGGAAGATACACTTGGAGTAAAACATGAAGTCCTCAATGAACACAATCTAGTAGAAGAGAAAAACATGCAAGGTAGCCACTAACATATGAGAGTTTCCAGTCTTCACCTATCCTCCCTCCTACATAGAAAATGCTGTCTTTCTCTGCCCACTGGCTCCTCCCTGGTCCTTGGAGAAGTAGGCAGCTTTCCCAGACAGTTCCAGGACTTGGGGATGCTGTCTTGGAAAATGAAAAGATAAAGGCCTATGGAGAGGATCTGCTTATAAAAGAGATTGGGCAGATGTACATAAGTAGAGGACTGGAGAAGAGGAGAGAGAGATGGAGGAGTGGGGGGAAGAGCACCTTGAAACTGGAGCACATTTGAGAGAAAAGATAAAGGGTTCTAAAAAATGCTGTTGGGTGTTCTAGTCTTGATTTCTTTTTCTATTGTTTGGTGACTATAAAGTAAGATTAGGCTTCCTTTTTACTACTTTGGGCTACTTGGGCCCTTTCTTCGTATTCTGTGTCCTTATAGAGATTGGACCGCATGGGACCTCAGGAGAAGAACTCCGCTTCTCCCTGGATTTAAACCCCCTATATGGAGCCCAGAGAGCACTTTTCACCAAAGTTTCCAATGAACAATAGAGGTTGAACATGCTTAAACCATAATGGCTACCTGAAGAAAACTGGAAAGCCAAATAAACATTAAGAACACAAGACCATAGTCAATACTACAGAATGTAAACAAATGCATGGTGAGGGAGGCCAGCCAGGGCAGTAGAGCACGTTCTCAAACTGTAACCAAACACAATCACCTGCAGATATGGTTAAAATGCCGATTCCAAGGGCACCTGAGTGGCTCGGTTGGTTAAGCATCTGACTCATGAGATCGAGCCCCATGTTGGACCCGACATTCAGCAGGGAGTCTGCTTCAGGATTCTCTCTCTCCCTTGGCTCCCCCCCCCTCAAATAAATAAATAAATCTTTTTTAAAAATGCAGATTCTGCACTTCACACCATTTAGGGTGGCTACAATGAAAGAAAAGAAAGAGAAACGGAAGAAAAGGAGGGAGGAAGAAAAAAGGAAGGAAAGAGAGAGAGTTGGCAAAGATAGAAGTTGGAACCCTTGCGCACTGTTGGTAGGAATGTAAAATGGTGCAGTCACTATGGAAAACAGTATGACAGGTCATTCCACTTCTAGATATACTGGAAAAAAAAATGAAAACAGGGTCTCAGTGAGATATTTGTATACCTATATTCTTATCAGCACTGAATAACTAAGGGGTGGAAGCAAACCAGATACCCACCAATAGATGAATGGATAAACAAGTTATGGTCTATACATACAATGAAATATTGCTCAGCTTTAAAAAGGAGAGAAATTCTGACACATGTTACAACATGAATGAACCTTGAGGACATAGTGCTAAGTAAAATAGGCCAATTACAAAAACACAAATACTGTATGATTCCACTTATATAAGGTACCTGGAATTCATGGAAAGGAAAAGTGGATTAGTGGTTACCAGGGCCTAGAGGAGTGGAGGAGGCGGGGAAATAGGAAGTGGTCTCTTAATGGGTAGAGTTCAGTTTTGCAAAATGAAAGGATTTCTGGGAATTGGTTGCACAACAACATGAGCATACTTAACCCTACTGAACTGTACACTTAAAAATGGTTACGATGGGGCGCCTGGGTGTCTCAGTTGATTGAGCATCTGACTCTTGGTTTTGGCTTAGGTCATGATCTCTGGGTCATGGGATAGAGCCCCGAGTCTGACTCCACACTTAGTGGGAGTCTACTTGGGATTCTCTCTCCCTCTCCCTCTGCCCACCCTTCCAACCCCTTACCCCCACTCACTCTCTCTCTGTCAAATAAATCTTTTTTTAAAAAAAGGCTAAGATGGTAGATTTTATGTTATGTATATTTTACCATGGTTGTATTATTTTTAATACCAATTCTGATTCTATAGATCTGGAGTGGAGCTAGAAATTATGCATTTCTGGGGGATCTTTTTAAAATCCCAAAGCCTAGGCTATATACCCCAGACCCATTCAAACACCACCTGTGATGGTAGAACCCAAGCATAGGTGGGTTTTAAAGCTCCCCAGGTGATTCCAACGTGCAGATACGTTTGAGAACCTCTATTCTCCACTGAACAGGTATTCCCAAGTAGAATCCATTGCATTTTATTCCCATAATGAAGTGATTGGACAGCCCAGAACAGAGGTTCTCAATCCAGGCTTCACTTTAGAATCATGTGACGAACATTTAAAAATACTTGTGCTTTGGGGGCACCTGGGTGGCTCAGTTGGTTAAGCGTCTGCCGTCCGCTCAGGTCATGATCTCCAGGTCCTGGGATTGAGCCCCATGACGGGCTCCCTGCTCAGCAGGGAGGCTGCTTCTCCCCACCCCCCACCTCCCCACTCCCATCTGTGCTCTTGCATGCTCTCTCTCTCTCAAGTGAATAAATAACATCTTTAAAAAAAAGTATTTATGCTTTGGCTCCAACACTTCCCATCTCCCAAGGGATTCTACTTTACTTGGTCAGGAGAGAGGCTCAGGCACAGGCAGTTGGTGAAGCCTCTCAGGTGATTCTAATTGAAAACTCTTAGCTGAGATGCTACCCATTAACCCTGACCTTCTGTTCACCCTGCCTCTCTGCTCTCCGATGTAGCCTGCCTGCTCGAACGCCACCCCTTGCCTGCCCCCTGTGTGAATCCCAGCATCCCATACTCTGATGTCAGTCTGCTTATCCATGTATTGAAGGGTGGCTGATGATGAAGGGAGCAGAGTAGCAACTGATCAAGTGATTCCCGCAGGCGCTGAATGCTGTCAGAACCACCAAGTCATTCCTTTTGTGCCAATTAGCTTCATGCCCAGGAGATTCTGATCTGTGGCCACAAGCCGCACAGTTTACTTTAAGCCTCACAGATGCATGTCATTCATTACAAAAGAAGTCAGGAAAAGGGTGATTGATTCACACAACATTTCCTGCTATGGAGGTGGGGTGGGCAGGGCATTTGGAGAATATGGGTGTGATGGTTAATTTTATGTGTCAACTTACCTGATCCACAGGGTGCCCAGATTTGTGTTTAATTATTTTTGAGTGTGTCTATGAGAATGTTTCCAGATGAGATTAACATTTGAAGGGGTAGACTGAGGTAAAGCAATTGGCCTTCTTCCGTGTGGGTGGGCTTCATCCAATCCACTGAAGGCCTAAATAGAATAAAATGCTGAGGAAGAACAAATTTTTTCTCTGCCTGACCAACTTCAAACTGAGACCATTGATCTTCTGCCTTCAGACTCGGACTTGGAATGGAACTTACACCGGCAGCTCTCCTGCTTCTCAAGGCCTTCAGACTTGGATTGGAGCCCTGCCTTAGCTCTCCTGGTCTGAACTTCTCTCTCAGCCTCCGTAATTGTGTGAGCCAATTTAAATATATATGTATATGTGTGTGTATATAACATACATGCATATATGTGTATATATACACATATATGTATATTGCATGTGTTTGTATACATATGTGTGTGTCTACTATACCGAAATATTTTTTAATATATACCATATATATATATATATATATATATATATATATATACATACACACACACACAAATACCCACACACGCACACATTCTATTGGTTCTGTCTCTCCGGAGAGCTCTAATATAATGTGCCCTAATAGTATTTCATTCATTCATTCATCATTTAAAAATACATATTTATTGAGAACCTACTATATGCCGGGCACAGTTCAAGGTGCTTGAATAAAATCAGCATGTACTCTCCCAGCTGTGGATGATACCCCTTTCCAGATTAGTATCACAATCCAAAGACCAGTACCTTGTACACAATACGAGATACAGATTCTGGGCAGACTAGTATCAGTGCTTCTCAGCAGAGCTTTGGCAGTGAGGCAGCATATGAGGTCCCAGCCTGCCATCTCCACTGTTAGATCCAGAGCTTTAGGCCAGCTCAGGGGCACAGTGTCAGGCAGAGCTAAGGAGAAAACATACTTTACAAACATTGATTGCTTCTTGTTACACCTTGCTAATGTAATCTGCGTTGCAGATTAGAATTAACATAATATTATGGGTAATGCCTGTAAAAATGGTCTGAGCTGCAGCGCTGTTTGTGGTTTTGGTTTTGTTCTTCAGGAAATTGCTTTAGGAAGGGCATAGCAAGACCTTGTATTTTCTTGCCAGAGTTATAAGGGCAAACAACTTCTTTGCCCTTTCCTTTTTCAAACTATAAATCATGAGTAATAGGCTACATGACCGTATCGTTTGTGACTGCTCCTGGCCAAAGAACATTTAACAACATTCTGTTAAGTCACAGGGTCTGTGGGATTTTTTTTTCAGTTCCCTTTGACCTTTCAGATCAAAGCTGTGACTAACAGCAATGTTTGGGCAAATTACATTTATGGTGTGCTATTTGTAAAGAACCTAAGCCCTGGACTTTCTAGAAATAGGTGTTCATACACACTACACATAAGTACAACTCTTCTGAGTACTGGTTTTCTGCTGATTACATGTTGGCCTCTCTCGTCTGCCATATTGTACTATAAATCTCTTGCGGGCAGAGGCCTTGCCTGTTCAATAGGATGTATTTCGTGCCTGCTGAGCTGTTGGACTTCTTGTGGCTTTTTGATATTGTTCACTCACTTCCTTTACTACTGAGAAGGACAGACTACATGAGAGACACTGGCCACTGATTTTCCAGGCAACCTTGGAAACACAGGGGACAATGGCATTTGCTGGGCCTGGGGAGGAATTCCTACTGGGGGGTAGACAAGATGCTTACATCACCTCTGAAGCCTGCAGTTTGATCTCCATCTCTGGACACTGGATATGGCTCATTCTCTCAGACTCACCCGCTAGAAGACATCCCACACTTGGAGGTCAGCTTGAATGTTTTGAGCTGAGTCTCTGTTTCAGTTCTCTGGAAACCCCTTACCACCAGATCCCTGTCCTGAAAAAAAATTGTTTCCTGTCTAGGATATTCATTCTGCTGTCTACTCAAGAGTAAAATAGGACCCTTGGCCAAAAGACTTAATTAAATGTGTAATTTTTCCAATGGTAGAAACAAAAGATGAAACTGTGGATTTGATTCCCCCCCCCCCAGGAGAGGAGCAAGAATACGGAGATCATTGTGCTCCTGACGCATTCTGACCATTTAGAAAACCATTTCCCTCTGAGGTAGATTGGCGTTGACCACAAATAACCCTTATTAATCCAATTTTCACTTTTTTCTGATTTTAGACATTTCCATCATTGCTATCACACCTCTCCAGGTTAATTATAGAGAAAGGTGATGAATTTGTTTCAAGTGCTTAACTCAAGGATGGTTCAAGTTTTAAGCTTGCAAGTACTTGAGAGTAGGATACATGAATTGCATGCAAGAGAACTTTATTTTGTTAAACTGATATTTTTGTGTTTTCCCCAATTAGAATATCTTCATTCTTTTCCTCTGAATATAAAAATAATATTTTCTCATTATAAAAAATTCAGGCCATATAGGAATGAATACATGAAGAAGTGAAAATTCTCTACAATCTCACCCCCCAACAACTTCTGTGAATCTTCTTAAACTGAGCTATAGTTCACCCACCATAAAATTCAGCCCTTTAAAATGAACAATTAAGAGGTTTTTAGTGTATTCACAAGGTTGTGCAGTCATCGTTACCTAGTTCCAGAACTTTCTCATTATGGCAAAGAAACACCATTACCTATCAGCAGTCAATTCCCATGCTCTGTCCCCTCAGCCCCTGCAACCATGAACCTTTCTGTCTATGGATTTCTCTATACTCTAGACATTTCATTTTAATGGAATCATGCAATACACGGTCTTTTGTGACTAGAGTCTTTCACTTAACATAATGTTTTCAAGGTTCATCCACGTTGTAGCATGTATCAGTACTTCATTCTTTTTCACGCCTGAACAGCATTCCACTGTCTGGATATACTACATTCTTTCAACCCATTTGTCATTTTTTGATGAATATTTGGATTGTTTCCACATTGGGGTATTATGAATAATGCCACTATGGACATTCATGTACAAGATTTTGTGTGAACATATGTTTTCAATTCTTCTGGCCTAAGAATATTTTAATGAATAATGTTTCAGAATTTTTTCCATGCATACCCATATTTACAGATAAATATATGGCGATATATTGTATTATTGTTCCTATTTATTCCCCTTTAGTGTAGGAGAAATGATTCCTGTAGGCAATCAATCAGTTGCCAAATGACTTGCAGCGCCTTCTGTGGTAAGCATCAATCTATCCCCACCCCCTCATCATCCCCAACATGTTGCTTGCCTTGGCCCATGGCCTGTGAGTGGATGTAACATACACCACAACCAAGCAAAAGTTTTAGGGCCATTGTGTGTTTCTTTGAACTGTCTTTCTTTTTCCTTCTGCCATGAGCAGGAGATTCAAAATAAGTCAGACCCAGTCTTGTTCTGGGTCCCAGAATAAGAAGAGACAGGAGCTGAAAGGCAGCTTACTGTAGTCATTAACATACATATGAAAGAGGAATAAATTATTATTGTAAGCCACTGAGATTTGGGGGCCATTGCTTCTGTGGCAAAGCTGACTCATGCATAAATAAATCATTTATATTTGCTTTTCCCACCTAAGGAAATAGCGGGGTCATTTTTACAGACGTAAACTTGTAATGGTGATGTTACCAAAATCGAGGTCCAAACAGATTCACCGACTTGTTTCAGGTGACAAAATGAGGAAGAGAGACACAGTCAACTTTATATCCCCGTTCTGATTTGCAACGCAGTTTTCTAATTAAAGTGAAGAAGAGGGTAATCTTGGACATTTGGGGGAGATTACAGGAGGCTTATAAAGATCCTTCTGCAACTGCATTTTTGTTGGGCTGCAAATTCCAAACCCACTCATGCTGTGCTAATGAGTTAATGCTAATTAGAAAATTGTAAAAAGCTGAAATATGTGTGTTGTGCTTCTTGCAAAAGTTTTTTGAAGTAGGAGAGTGTATTATAAGAATTAATCCTTATTCTTTATCATTGCAGCCCTTGTGTCTGGGATGGATTGTTACTGACAAGTAAGCAGTCCCCTGCTTTCAGTTCATTTGCGCTCCTCACCAGACCGCCACTCCATTTTGCATGATTTAACACAATTGCCTGCCTTTGCCCCAGAGGCTGGATGCTTAGCCTGCAAGGGGCCGTGGATGGAAGGAAATCTTGGCCAGCATCTGCCCACACTCCGTCTGGTTTAAAGCAGTACTTCCATCTCTTTTTCTATCTTAAACTCATAAATAAATAACAGTTTTGCCTAACTTATTTTCAGAAAGAAAGGATTTGGTCAATCGCCACTAATGTTTAATAATAGCTGACCCCTTACCAATCACCATGCTTGGAGCACTCAGTTTTCAGTGTTGATTTCTCTTAGAAGTAATAAAATAGCCACTGGTGGGCTTGCGAAACCTAAACCCAGCAGACCAATACAGGAAGAGTTTTCCTTCCTTATATTATACTAAGGAGGCAAAACTCCATCAACAATAACGGATTTCTGGGCTTTGTATAGAGGTAACAATGGGGCGCCTGGATGGCTTAGTCGGTTATGCATCTGCCTTTGGCTTAGGTCTTGATCCCAGGGTCCCCACATCAAGCCCCACATCGGGCTCCCTGCTCAGTGGGGAGTCTGCTTCTCCCTCTTGCTCTCCCTCTGCCCCTCTCAACATTGTGCTCACTCTCTTTTTCTCTCAAATAAATAAATCCTTTAAAAAAAAATAGGGGTGGGGCACCTGGGTGGCTCAGTCGGTTAAGCGTCTGCCTTCAGCTCAGGTCATGATCTCGGGGTCCCAGGATCCAGCCCCACATCAGGCTCCCTGCTCAGCAGAGAGCCTGCTTCTCCCTCTCCCTCCACCTCTCCCCCTATTTGTGCTCTCTCTTTCTCTCTCTCACTCTCTTTCAAATAAATAAATAAGATCTTTTTTAAAAAATAGAGGTAAGAATGGCAGAGGAAAGAATAGGTAAGAAGTTTCTTCTATCAATTTCTTATTTCTCAGACGTATATATTTGCACGTAGACACATGAGTATATAGCATACTACCAGAATGCTACAAGTGTTAGTCTTCTTTACCAAATCGATTTTCTATTTATTACGGCATAGGCCTTTAGAGATCATATCAGTCTAATCCCCTCAATTTACAAACAAGAAAAATAATACCCTCAAACTTAAAGGGTATTTCCTAAACCCCCATCTCCTGACTCCTCGTCCAGCACTCCTCTCACTCAATCCCACCTCCTTAGCAAGTGTATAACCAAAAGGAAATGTCTAAGACCAGTTCAAGATAGGAATAAGATGTTGCCACTGAATCTGCTAGAAAGTTGAACCCCCATGCAAGGTGCCCTGTCAGTGGGCAGAAACCCTGCCAAGGACTAGGAACAAAGCATTAAAGTCTTAGTTGGGGGCAGACACAAGCCTTTGTCTGGTGACAGAATTTCTCCAATCCTCACATTGCTCACTCCACCTCCAATGGGACAAGGTAGGACTAGTCAGAGGTGGCGTCCTCAAGAGCAATAGAACAAGCCACGCTGAGAGGGGTCAGCTGTTAAGACACTGCAGATGTATTAACCGCTGAGCCCAGCAAGATCTGGGCTTAGTCTATGAGAGGAAGGAGCAATTGTGGGCCCTCTGGTTCTCATGAGGTTAACGACATTCTCTTCATCCAGCCAAGAGCCTTCAGTACCCAGAACTGAAGGGAGACCAACATTCTCTGGCCAGATTCACCAGGGTATCCACATTTTGCCATGACCTATGTCCTCTGTAACTGGGCGAAAGGTCAGAGGAAGCAAGAGTCTGACCAAACGGGGCAGAGGGGACACTAAACTCAGCAGGTGACCCCAAAATACGACTGCTGACCCTGATCCAAGATCAAGATTCCAAGGGGGAATTAGAAATACCCTTCATGGGAGACTTACATGGGACTTAGTCTGTTTGTTTTTAAACCACCAGGTTATTCTTAGGCACAGTGTTTCATAAGGTCCCCAAGATAAGCCAGGGTTTGGAAGGTCAATAGGAAATAGGACTTATGGGAAAAATTAGGTCATCCCTGGTTCTAAGGCCTCAGAGGGCCAATAATCTAAATGGCTTTGCTTTTCGAACTTTAGGCAATTGCTGGGGGAATGGGGTGGGAGAAGCAGTTCAAACTGTAAAACAATGTGGAAAGCAGACATGGTGTGAATAATCTTAATAGAAAGATCTTTTTTCTGTAAGTAGGAGGACTTGTGCCTCAGTAGAATTTTAGGTAGAGACCTCCACATAGATTATTGTTGGCATTTTAAATTTCTTTCCCTTTCCTCCTTTCTCTCAACTCCCCCAAATAGCCTCTGCTCACTGAGAAAACAAATTCAAAATGCCAAATAAATCTTCACTCTGACTATAAAACTCCAATGTGCAGGCATTCTGTCACTACTTGTTATTAAGTCATTTGTTTCCAAAATGTAATTTTTTCCCCTTTTTTCTTTCTTTCAAACTTCCCCCACCTTCGGTGCTCCCAATCAGCTGTTTTTGAAAACTTACCTATCAGGCAGGTCAAGGAGAGTTTTATCAGCGTATTCCACCGGACTGCAGAAAGGGAGGTTAAGTGGCAAGATCAAGGACACAGAGCCAGCCAGGAGCAGAGCCAGAGCCTGGAGGCCCTACCACCCAGGGTTCTGCATGCCTCATTATGACACAGCCTCTCCAAAACCCTTGCTGAGACTGGAGTTCCTCCAGCTTTTATTGTCACCATTAAAAATATTAATGGCCCAAGAATCCAAAAGCCCAACTAGAATTTTCTTGAAATGCCTTACCATGGTTGAGGCATACGCAGCGTGAAGCATCGTTAAACTGCACTGCCTATGGACCAAGCAACAGAACCCTACTTGTGAAACTATGGGGGTACTCCAGGGCACCCTTATTATGGTCACTTTCTTAGTAACGGGAGCCCCATTCCCATAGCACTTTGCCGTCAACATCATCATTACCGGAGGCAGAAATTATACCTGAGATGTTAAGATACATTTAAGTGCCAGCTTTTCTTCCCAGGAGGGCATTAGTGAATCACTCCTCTGCCTCGCCAGCCCTTGTCTTTAATGCTTTGCAATTGTTCCTTCCATATCTGTGACGGGAGCCCACTGGGGACCGCCAAGCGCTGGATTCAGAAGGATCCTTCCGTTCCCAGGAAGCCAGGCTCTGTGGACTTCAGGTGTGACCCCCGCCCTGGCAAAGCTCCGAACCTGGGAGCACCTCCCATAATCATTGTCAGCAGTTGATCTTCCTGACCATGACCCTGAACTGAAGGGATCAGAGCCACTGCCTGAACCTCACCAGTCAGGGCAAAACGGGGCGTGTTCCTGGCCCACCCAGGCTTACTAGTAAGATATCTATCAATATAGCAACGCTAAACCCGATTTAGAGCACAAATCTGGTGCTTTCAATCAACATTTGGACTGTTCACGATGAGAAACTGGGGGCTCTAATTTTAAATTCTAATTTTAAGGATTCATACTGCGCTATTTGATGCCAAAGTAGAAAGTCCTCAAAGGTCGATCCTGGATGACATTAACCTGAATCTACCTGGTAAGAGCATGCGAGGAAGGACACCTACTTTCTAATCTCGTTTCCATCTGCAACGAGCTTGTGACCAAGTCACAAGGCCTCTCTCCGCTGTGTGAGTTCCTTATCTGGGGAAAGGCAGCACTTTCTGTTTGACCCACAGGTGCTTCACAATGACATTATGTGACACGAGCAAAGACACATGGTGAAATGGAAAGCTCTCTGTTCAAGAGGGAGACAGTTATTATTTCTTTGCTCACTTGTGCTAGCATCGTGCCCTATGAAAACTTGAGGACTCCGGTCGGCCAGTGCCAACGTCAGTCAGATTTTAATCACCCCCGGTGTACTCTAATGTTTGTCCATTATAAGCTTCGTTTTGGTGTATTTCTTCTCTTTTTAATAACGACAATATAGTTGTCTACCTCTTCATAGTGTGTGTGTGTGTGTGTGCCCACACACTTGTGTTCTTATCTAAATCTTTCAGTGACACAGGACTCAGTTTTCAAGGAATTTTTTTTTAACGTATTTCCTGCTAAGGAAATTTTTCTCAGACCTTCTCTCCAGCACCTACCTAAAATTAAAGGCTGCCATGCAGCCTGCAGAGTAACCCCAGACTTGTATTTAACCCCGTCTTGTGATGTTAAGGGATGGAAATGAACAGGAATTGCTAAGATGATTACTAAGCCTAAAAAGTGTCCATAGCCTCTGTATGTAAATAAAACAAAACAACAAACAAACAAAAAACAACAGCAGCTACAAAACCAAAAACCTACAGATTCTCACAAGTAATTTGCCATGGAAAAGAGAGACAGAGAGAGAGAGGTGAATAAAAGAGATTTAAAGAGACTTGAAGTCATATTTTTTTAAAGATTTATTTATTTTTTTGAAAGAGGCAGGGGAGGCAGATGGGGAGAAAGGATCTCAAGCAGATTCCCCGCTGAGTGGGGAGCCCGACTCGGGGCTCAAGATCATGACCCTGAGATCATGACCTGAGCCAAAATCAAGAGTTGGACGCTTAACCAACTGAGCCACCCAGGCACCCAAAAAAGAGACTTGAAGTCGTATTGATACATAATGCCCGTGAGGACATTTTTACCTCTGTGGTAATCTTTCCAAAAAACCCATAAATTCAGACTAGATAATGTGAAAACATCAAATAAATCCCAACTGCAGGACTTTCTACAAAATCCCTGATCAACATCAAGGTCATGAAAAACAAGGCCGAGATGCTGTCACAAATTGGAGGAGCCTGAAGCATCATCATGACCGAATGTATTATAGTGTCCTGGATCCTGCATCAGGAAAGGGCCATTAGGAGGAAAATTAGGGAAATCTGAATAAAGCCTGTAGGTTAGTTAATGGTAATGGACCAGTGTTATTCTCTTGGTTTTACAAATACGCCGTAATTTTTGTGAGATGTGAACATTACTGGAAACTGGGTGAAAGGTACACGGGAACTCTCTGTACTATGTTGGCAACTTTTCTGTAAATCTGCAATTATTCCAAAATAAACAATTTATTTTAAAAAGGAGAGAAAGAGAAACTTAATAAATATATCAAACAAGACTTATTTGACTCTTGACCAAACTATTTAAAAAATTGGTTTACGAGACAGCTAGAAATATAAGCACTGGACATTTGATAATATGAAGAAATTGTTAATTACTTTTAGGTATGCTAACGGTATTGTGGTTATATATTTTTTTAAGGAATCTTTATTTTTTTTTATTTTTTAAAGATTTTATTTATTCATTTGACAGAGATAGAGATAGCCAGCGAGAGAGGGAACACAAGCAGGGGGAGTGGGAGAGGAAGAAGCAGGCTTCCAGCAGAGGAGCCTTATGTGGGGCTCGATCCTAGAATGCCGGGATCATGCCCTGACCCGAAGGCAGACGCTTACCACCTGAGCCACCCAGGCGCCCCAAGGAATCTTTATTTTTAGAGAGACAAACTAAAATATAGATGAAATGATATAATGTCTTGAATTTGCTTCAAAAATAACACAGGAAGGGAGGGTTGGTGGGGGTATCCGTTAAACAAAGCATGAATAAATGTTGAAAATGGGTGATAGGTCTATGGTAGTTCATTACTCTATCTTACCTTCTTTGGTTATGTTTGCCATTCTCTAGAATTAAAAATATTAATTTGGAAAATCCATAATCCCCCATATTTTGATCACACAGCATTATCTCCACCACTGTCCTGGCCACCTCAACCACTTTCCAGTTATTTCCATTCAGCCTCCTATTCTCACCAAACCCACCAGCCAGCTTCGGGGTCAAAGTCCCCCCTGGCTCTGTCCATTCACGTGGGCATGTGGAACTTCCTCAAGAATGCCGGGACATCATCACCCAGCTGGGAAACCAACCCCAGGGAACCTGAAAAGGTCTTCCCATGCCCCAGGGGGTCACAAGGGCCACGGAGCCCAGGAGTGAGGAAACAGGGTGGTTATCATGAGTCTAATGGCAGCCCCATCCTTCAGCCAACTCTAGGAGCAGCGAGGTCCCTCTTCTCTCTCAGTGATGATTTTGACATTTTAGTTTCTTTCAACCTCAAAGCAAATTGAATCTGAACGCAGATGAGCAGGAAGAGAAGTGACGACAAGTCAACGCTTAATTTTAATGCAGAAGTCTTATTAAAGAAACAGCAGGATGCTGACAGGAAACTGTTTGTAAGTAGAAATAACACTTATTATAACAAGTCAGAACAGCAGGCAGATAGGTTTGTTTGTTTGTTAATTATATCTGGTTTTATTTTCTAATGAGTGCCTTAAGAAAGGGGGGAATCATTCTGACAGCTGTTTGAAACCAACTTTTAAATCCTCTTAGAAAGATGATATGGAACAGGAGCGATCGGATTCTATGAAGCAAGAGGAGGTCTCCCCCATCCCCTTTTGTGGATCAAATCTGTGAAGCTTAATGATTTATAATCCCGTAAACGAGTATGTAAATTCCTGCTTTAACTGATGCAGGTGTCAACAGATACAGAAAGTTTCTTGATCAAAACATACATGGAATGCATATGTAATTTGCCCGCTTATAAAGAGTAATCTATAGGCCTTCTCCACGTATGACATTCCCGGAGAGAATAAAGCATATGTGCCTTTAGAGGCAAGTGTTAACTTTATCCAGATTAACAACTGAATGACTACACACCATGAATCAGGAAAGATGGAAATTTTTAAAATGAGGACTCAAATGAGAAAGGGAAAAAGAACTATCTGGGGAGCAGGGCTGGGAGTGAATTAACTGGCAATAGTGTTTTTAAGTTGCCCTCGGGGTAAATTAAGCCATCTGCTTTTTTTTTTTTTTTTTTGCCAGAAATGAGTAATTACTAAAAGGAGGCAGCAGAGTTCACATCTTGGCATTTTTATCCAGAGTTAAGGTTTCACATTATACAGTCACACTCTATTTTTTTTTAAGACACTTTATAATGTAACTATAAATACCTGCAAAACCAGTCAAGGATACCTCAGAGATCAGATGTATGCAGGCAGAGAGGTCTGAATCATTTCAACAATAGCATAAAATATATACGTGAAGGATAAAAATACAATAATTAGGGGGAAAAGCAGATTTGACCAGATGATCCAAAGCATCATCTCAGCTCCCAGAGGGATTGCCCTCCCTCCTTTTCCTTTGGCACTTCCCTTCCCCCAGAACAACTTCAAAACTCTGCTTCAAAGGTGCCTCCTACAGGAAGCCCTCCCTGGTTAACTGACCTGATCCTTTCGTTCTACTCATTGCTACAAGAAGCATGTCTATAGTTTACATTGGCCCTTATCAACTTGTTTTATATCGTTATTAAAGTGTTCCTCTGCCTGCCTGTGTGTCTTTATTTTATCTACTTGCTTCTGGAGAAGTTCTTTTTTTTTTTAAGATTTTATTTTTTTTATTTATTTGAGAGAGAGAGTGCATGTGTGCTTGCACAAGTGGAGGGAGCACAGAGTCAGAGGGAGAAGCGGGCTCCCTGGGGAGCCCAATGCAGGGCTAGATCCCAGGACCCTGGGATCACAACCTGAGCCCAGGGCAGATGCTTAACTGACTGAGCCACCCAGGCACCCCAGAGAAGTTCTTTAAGTACCCCGCTGTGTCTTCCATTTTTCTGGGTATGTCCCCAGGGTGCTGTTTGCAAAGAGGACTCAAGAACATTACCGATGGACTTTGTAGAGCCACAATCAAATTTATGGCTTGGGCTTGGGCTTTGAATCCCTTCTAAAAGTTTTGGAGGGAAAATGTGCGATTAGATAAATAATTTTCATTAGATCCTTTTAAGCCTCTCTAAACCTGTTGTTTTGGGGTTTTTTTTTTTAAGACTTTATTTTTTGAGAGAGAGAGAGCACAGGAAATCTCACCCCAGGAGCAGGTGGAAGAACAGAGAGAGAGAGACAAGCAGACTCCATGCTGTGCCCCACGGGGCTGGATCTCACAACCCCAAGATCATGACTCGAGCCGAAATCAAGATTTCAGCTATGCTCTGCTGACTAAGCCACCCAGGCGTCCCTAAACCTGTTTATCTGTTGTGTAGGAATAATGAGAAATTCCCCTCCTCTCCCTCCCTCTAAAAAATAAATAAATAACTGGCTATTCTTGTTTCCATCGAATCAAGGGTTTCTTCAGGCTTGCCTGAATTTTACAAATAAACTCAAAAACCGGCCAGTGGGCAAGATCCAAGGCTGGGTCAGTGCTGATGCGGAGCTCAGGGTGGCAGCGCCTCCTTCTCAAAAGGACTGGCTTGGCAGCATTCTCAAGTTCACCAGACGACTAGGGCTGGGGGAAATCTGGCACAATAAAGAGGTCTAAATTCCTTTAGCCACTGACTGTGGAGTCCCTCCGGGCAGAAAGAAGGAAATAGAATTCTTTATCAAATTCTCAAGTCCATGGAATTCTGGCAAACCACAGCCATGTTTCATTCAAGACGGGGATGAAGTAAAGTAGGGCAAGAGGTTGGGAATCCGTTTCCTAGGAATGGAAGTAATGATATTTTGAAAATGGAATTTTTCACCTTCTCTTTATTAGTATCCAGCATCCTCAGGAGCCTGTCCTGAGGCTGCTTGAGCAAAGACATTTAGGCTTGCCCTTAGAATTTCGTCTATGTTCAGATTTGGAAAGGGAGGAGAACTCAGTGGGAAGAAATACATCCTTTCTGGCATGGCGCCAAGGAGAGCAATCCAGTCTGCAAAATGCCCCTTCTTAGATTTTACTCCACCAGCACCTAGTGAACCTTCTCCCCAGAGTCTTCAAGAAAACCAGTGGAAGAGGTCGTGCCAACAATGAGGAATGACTGTATGCAAAAAAGCTCAGGTGTGGAGGTAGGAAAGAAATGAGGCAAGGGTCAGACAACTAAAGAAAAGTGGCAAAAGCAGACCTTCCCATTCACAGCCCCGGTGATGTCCCCCAGCTGCCACATCGTGGTGATGCCGGTAGCGGGAGAAGCCTGAGAACAGGGAGCCGAGCAGAGAGAGCAGTGGCAAATGTCCAGGGACGGAGTTCCAGCCACTGTGCCAGCACTCATCAGCTATGACCTGACAGCGTCTTGTGCCGTCTAGACCTCGGTTCCCCCATCTGGAAAGAAGCACGGGCTGGCTTCATCGGTGTGCATTTGCTTTAATGCTCTGCTGTCACCAGCCTGAAATTCTGGAAATTCACCACATTGTCATTTTGCCCTGGGCCCCACAAATGATGTCACCGGTCCTGAAAGTGAAGGTGGGGTATTAGTGGTTCTGGTTAAATTAATTGATTCATTTACCTTATTTTGCTTTAAGTTGTCTGTAAAAGTATCCTATGAAATCAGTGATGAGAGGATAAAAACTAGAAAAAGCACACACTTGACCGTAAATATGCCGTATTGGCAAATGATGTGCTCTTAATCAACCGGCTGCTCCAATTAACTGATAAGGTTAGCTTAACTCGTCCATGTAGACTAATTGTCTTAAGATACCGAGTTACATACTAAACACTAAAATCTGTACTGAAAGTATTTGAATCCTCTGGCTCTCTCATTGCCAGGGGATGTTCATTCTAAACCATAATTCTCATGGAGAAATAGGACATAGAAAATGTGTGGTTGTTTTGGTTTCTGGTTATCTTAACGATGTCAATATCATAGTAACATTCATAATAAAAAAAATTTGCTAAAAACTGACTACGAGTGGAGATCCTTGTTAGACTCCGGATTTCAGATTTAGGATTAGGATCCAAGTCAGGATTAAAGTTAGGAGTAAGGATTAAGGTTAAGGGTTAAGGCACAGTACCTGACCTGGAAACAGTGGAATCTGGACAGACCAGACTATTCATGTATATAAACAATACACAAACACATACCCACACGCACACACAAGAGCAAAAGAAGGAAGTCTTGGGTAAGGTCCAATGAGCCTCCGAGTCACAGACTGTTGTAAGATTCAGCGGAGGGGGACTCGCAGGAAGCAGGAAGCCAGTGCAAGCCATTACGGTCCCCTGGTGGACCCCATGGTATCACTTGCTGTGGGATTCTGTAAGTTTGGGAGCCACCATGGAATCAACGAATGTGTGGTGAACACCCATTTCTAAGAGGCAATGGCTAGTTTTATGGAGCTATACAGGTGACCAAGTTAAGGTTCTGACCTCCACATCATTCCAACCCAGGCAAGTCATGAACACAGAGGTCTGACCGAAGCCTCACCAGTGAGCCACCAGCACCACCCCCATCAGCTGAGTGACAAGAGGACACATAGAAGATGAGTCAATAGAATTCTCTTTGCACTATTGATTGAGACATTGAGTTGAAAAATGAGAAAAATATCAATCAGGGAAATGAAAAGAAGCAGACTTCCATCAGCAAACGTGCTCCCAGAGAATGCGGTGAAGGGGAGAGGCTCTAGTTTTATGCATGAGCTGACTGACAGGCATTTTCCAAATCCTATTTGCTCAGGGTGACAATCGCAAAAAACAATGTCGGGCTACTTTTTTAAAGTAAATACACAGTGTAATTTTGCCTCGCTTTAAGAAACCCTGGGTTCTTCAATCCCAACAGATAAATCACTGACACACTCCTGACTCTAGAAAATGTCTCACCACAAGATGGCCTTAAAAAGTCAACTCCCATAGTAGTACAATTTAGGTAGAATTTGACTTGCGACAAAAGAATTTATATGCAACATTGAAGCAGCACATCTGCTACGTAAAATCAGGTAGCCTTGCGGTTGATCCAGAGTCATAAATACAATAAGAAGCAGTCATTCTTCACCAACATTATTCAATTGAGAAATCGGGAAGAGCAATCTGAACAATCTTCCTGTCAGTGTCTGTATTATTAGACTGCAGCTTTCCAGTTTCCTGTATGTTGACAGGAAGCTGATCTCCTGAAGTAGAAAGAATAAGACAACACATACCCACAGGATCATTTCTTCAGCCCCGTTAAATATGACTCAGGGCCAGCGTGTCTACACGGAGCCACTTCATCTGCAGTGGAAAGTCTGAAGGAACAGATTGGCTTACAGTGTTTCCAGGCCAAGTTCCAGAATGGAGTATTTAGATGATGATTGGTGAGCACTTAAAAATTAAGATGTGATCACTCAGAGTCTGCCTGGGTTCACTACAAAAAAAAAAAAAAAAGGATAAGCGACATCTTTTTTCATTTAGAGCTACTTAATATACCAGTAAAGTTGAGAAAAGCCATAGATGAAACTCAAATTTCAGCAATGTATTCGATTAAGTCATGAAATTGTCATAGACACAGTGGGGGAAAAAATGTGGGTTCAATGAAAATGCAATTATATGGATTTGAATTTTCTTGAGCAACCATACTAAATGGTTGATGAACAGACTCTTGTGACCTGTAGGGAGGACCTTAATGGTGTATCGTATGGCTCTCTCCTGCTCGGCATTTTATAAATGTCCAGAATGATTTAGAAAGCCTTGTCACCAAAATCACATAGTATACAAAACTGGAAACCTAACATTAGATAGCAGAATCTGGATTCAAAGATTTTTAGTAAGGCGGAAGAAAAAATCAAAACCAACAAAATATAGTTTATTAGGGAGAAATGTAAAATTCTACATCTAGGATTCTATATAAGACAAAAGACAAAATCTGGCTTAATGGAAGGACATGTGATGGAGAACCAGGTGTTTCAATTGGCCACAAGTTTTATACAGGTCCTTAGTGAGTCATGGGTATTAAGAATAACAACAAAAAGCCAACAGACTCTTGGCAGATAACATTTATTTTCTCCTTGGTTATCAAGGATTCTTCCTTATACTATTTGAATTTTCCAAATCTTCTACAATGAGGATATGTTATTTTTTTATGAACAGAAAAAAACTACTCTTAGTATTTGAAAATATTTAAATGGCTGTCTATGGAAGTTGGAGCAGACTACTCAGTAGAGTTTTAGAGGTTGAAACTAGGAAAAATGACTTGAAGTTACAGAAGACAACTTTAGGCCAAGTATCCAGCTCACAGCGGAGTGAGTGCCTATCCCTGAAAATGCCCGTGTAAACGTTGGCTAACTACAGAGTAGCATAGCACAGCACAACAGTTAAAAGCTCTGGCTCTGCCAAACTGCATGGGTTCGAATCTTGACTGTGCCATTTACCACTCATACGACTTGAGCCAAGCATTCCACTCTCTCTCCATCTATATAAGATGCATGATGGTAACTACTTAAATCATACTTTCCCATTATTAAGGTTATTAAGGGCTAAATGCATTCATCCATGTAAATGTTCTTAAGGCAACAACTGACCTATGTCCAATAAACATTAGCTATTACTATATGTCATGAGTCATATGGAAAGGATTTCTGCTTTGCTTAACAAATTACACTACGTGATTAGTAAGGGTTCCCTCCAGTTTCATGATCTGATTGTTCTAGGTGGAAGAACACCTTTCCTCAGGTGGTACTCCCATTACGCCAAGAAATGAACAGAATCCTAATAATAAAATCATTTCAGGAGAGCTGAAGATACTACAAAAGAGGAAGTGCTCAGAGGCTATACAGAATTTCGCAGGTCTCATTACCAATAATAGGAAGTAGGCCCAGCAGTACTGGATGTATAGACCAAATCCATGAATTAAAGCCCCAATGATGAGACAAAGGATAGAGCATAGGTGAAACAGCCAGAAGAAGAGATAGCCAAAGAAATTAAAGAAAACAAGTGTCTGTATTCATTCATTCATTCATTCAACAAATGCGTTTGCCAAGCGCCTACTATGTATTACTAGGCACTCTGCTGGCTCTATGCACAGAAAACCAGGCACAGTCCTTACCTTAATGGAGTCTCCAGGCAGCGAGAAATATATTTTAACCAAATACTCACATCAACAAATAAAAAAATTACAGCTGTGATCAGTGTATGAAGGAGGAATACCCAGGGCCAAATGGTAGAAACTTGCCCAGGTCAGAGAGGTCAAGGAAGATAGCCCCGAGGAAGCCATGACTGAGCTGAGATTTGAAGAATGGATGGAAGTTACGGGGTGAAGAAGGGGAAGAGCACTCTGGGCAAAGAGTAACAGGTGAGAGGCAGCATACCAAGTAAAAGGAACTGAGAGAAGGCCAGAGTGGCTGGAGTGTGAAAAGCACGGCAGAGCATGGTTTGAGATAAAGCTGGGTGGGTGCGTGGCACTGTGGTCCTGTTAAGGAATATTGTCTCCTCAAATAATGGGAAGCTATTCAAATAAACTTTTTTAGGTTGGGGTAGCAGCAGGACGTGAAGTTCAGATAAAGAAATTCCTCTGGATACATGGTAGGAGGTGGAGATCAAACTGACTGCAGACAGAACAATAAGGAGGCATTTACAGTAATCCAGCAAGAGGTGATGGTAGCTTAGACTAGAATAATGGGAATGGAAGTCGGGAGAAGAGTATGGGTTCAAGAGAGGTTTAGGAGGCAAAATTAAATGTGAAGGATAAGGCAGAGGGAAGGGTCATGGTGACTCCGAGTTCTGGCCTGCTTCACCCTTCAGTGAAACAGGGGGCACTGACAGGACTGGAAGGAAAGATCAAGCATTTGGATTTGGATGAGTTATATTTTGGATGCCTGGGAGATTTCCAAGTAGAGATGTTAAGTGGGAAGTTGGACATGTGAATCCAAAGCTCAGAAGAGAGGCCTAGGCTAGGGAAACATTTTCACCATGAATAAAATATAGAATAAGAAAAAAAACATGTCTAGGATTGAATCTTGGGTATTTTAATATTTATTGACCTGGGAAGAAAAGATAAGTCTGCAAAAGAGATAGTAAATGGGCTGTCAGGGAAGATAGAGGAAACAAGAAGAATCTTGCGTCAGTGAAGCCAAGAAAAGACTGTTTCAAGGGCAGGGGGTGGTCAGCAGTGTAGACTACTTCTGAGAGGTCAAGGAAGATGAATGACTTCGCACAAGCCAGCACAAACAAGCTGTTTGGCTGGGTAGATGGGGCAGGAGCCAACCTGATAGTGACCTGAGGATTGAATGAGAAGTGAGCAAGCAGAACCAGCAAGTATAGATATTCTCTCTTTAAGTCTCTGGAAAGCGGAAAAGAAAATGCGATAGTCTGAGGAGAATGTGGGATTAGGATAGTGTTGTCTCCGCTCAACCTCCCCCACTCTCAAAGGGAGCCTTAGGTATGCTTTCAAGCTGATGAGAAGTATCCAGTTGATAAGAAGAGACTGAAAATGAAAACATGAGGAGAAAGCATGCAGCACAGTACAGCGACAAGGGACTGGAAAGTAGAGATGGCCAGGGGACTTGCCTTTGGGCCAGAGACACAAGGCAGGTAGAAGTGCCTGGTTGCAAGGTAGTCACAAATGGTATGACTGTGCCGGTGGAGAGTGAAGCCCTTGGCGTCAAAGCTCCATGTTGCTCCCTGGTTTAGGATTCCAAGCAAAATATTTATGAGAAGTTGGTGAGAGACTACCAAAGAAATCCTATCTCATCTGTCTCAGAGACTGGGTCCTCGCCCAAAATTGAAACAGTAGCAGCCCCTAGGGGTGAGAGTTCTCAGGAATCTCTTCTGAGTTGAAATCCAGACCAATCATTTTCTGAGGCAATGATACCAGGTATGTGTCCTCACTCAAGTCACAAAATTATTTCCCAGAACCCCAATGTTTTGCAAATAAGGAAACTGAGCTCCATCCCTAGTTATGGCTCGTCTCAAGCAGAACAGAAGAATTTGGAGTCTGCCTGGGTTTCTAAAGTGCAGAATACCTGCATGGCATGAAGCCATCATCTGAGACACCGTGTCCCACTCCCAGGTCTCACAGAGTCACCGCAAGGAAGGAAACCCACTTAGTCTTGAACATCTCCTGGGTGCCAGGCCCTGTGTCCTTGCCTTTGCAGACCACTATACCGTTCAATCCCCACAATACTCCATGACATCTGGATCCGAGCTTCTACCCGAGGCGAGAGAAATCTGCTCTGCTGCTTTGCTGAGAGCTCCAGGCTGGTTCTCTGACGGCCCTGGAGGCCTTTGTGAATGACCCCAGACTAACCGGGCCTGCCAGGCCCTGGATGAGGTAGGTGTTTGGGTTTCTGGCATCGCATTTCTGTGAGCACATCCATACCTCTCCCAGCCAGCCCTACTGCTGGGAAAGGTTTTTATTTTTATCTTCTCAACTTTCCTTTTTTCCAAGTTGTGTTCCAGACAAGTATCTGTGGTCATTGCCCAATAAAACAGAAGTACACAAATGTCATGTGATGAGAGAGAGAAAAAAAAATAAGAGCAGGGAAGATTTTTCTGCCTACTTACCAGGGATCTAATACCTTATTCTTTTTTAAGCCAACAACCTCAACTCCAATGCCCACTGCCAAAACCCTTCTCATCTCTCAGGTGACGCAACCAGAGTAGACCACTGAGCAAGGCTTCTAGGTGGAGACGAGGTTTCCAAGAAATAGGAGGTCAGTCTCCACCCTTCCCCATTTCTCAACTGTATGTTCAGTATGTCTTTGCCACTAGGGACCTGTAGGATTAAGTTTCCTTGTCACTTGTCCCCCTACCATAATGCAATACTCTTATGAGAATATCTTCTTCTTCTTTGATGTTCTGGATTTCTATCAATTTTTCTTGGTATCTTTTTCTTCCCAGCTTCATAATGAGGTGATAGCAAAAGCATAAGTAGAATGCAGAAAATTGATCACCCGACTCAGAAAAGCAGTCCCTAAAGAATTTGCTCCTAAAAAATCAGCAGCTCCAAACCCAAAGGACCTAATCCTTCACAGGGCAAGTAAACACAATGTGTCCATAACCCCGAGCGCCCTGAGGATTGCTGAAGTAGGTCAGAGACTCAGAAGGCTGCTCTCCTACCCAGAGGAATTGCTACTCCCTTGGCTCTCCAACCTTTGTCCTCCTGCCCTGCCCTCCCCGCACTCCTCCTCGGAAAATCAGGGAGGCTTTCTTCCCACAAGGTAGCACAGGCTGGTCCCCAACTGAGTTCAGTGATGAATCAGTCAACAAAAATTTATTGAATATCAGCTACATGAGAGACTAAACGTCCTTTCATTACCTATATTCTGTGTCGCTCATTAAGAATGAGGAATATAACACTTGGAAAACACATACTGTAGAAATGCTGAATAATAATGATAACTAATAATAACTCATCAGCCTAGCTGGAAAGCAGATTTCACTAAAGTGGATAAGATTACCTGCGGAGTACAATGCATCCACTGAATAGAGTGAGTCAGCACCCACACACTGGTGCTATTTGTAAAAGTGATACCCTTTATTCAGCTTTTAAGTCACACCTGGCATCCAAAGCCTATCTGTTTCTCAAACACAAGGCCCTTGAAAGCTTTTCCTTTTGAATATACTGTAGCATTGTCTTATTCACTAGAGTGAGTTCAAGTTATGGGCTCTTTCCCCAAACAAGATGAGGTAGGGAGAAAAATGTTGATGTACATTTATTGTGGGTTCAATTCATTCACTCATTCATTCATCCGGTGAGCAGTGCTGCGTGCCTGCGAGGCCTAAGGCATAATGCCAAGTATTGAGACCCCAGGGTGAATAAGATACAGCCCTGCTCCCGAGATGCTCACAGTCCAGCGGTCACCTACACAAATGATAGCAATCAAGTGTTACGGGTGCCATGACAGAAACCTGTAGAGTCATTACAGTAGGGGCCCCCCAAAGCCATTATAATGGTTCTAACCAAGGAAGGTCATAGAAGACTTCACAGAAGAGATGAAGAGGGATGGCTTGGCCAAAAATTCATGACGTTTGAGATTCTCATCCAAGCTCAATGCATTCTGTCATTACATTCTGCTCTATACATCCTGTCATTAAGTGATGAATCTTTCTAGATACAAAAGAATTTGTTATTTCTGGCATAATGATAGACACGCTTAGGAGCTGTGGTATTCACTCCGTCAATATGTGCAAGATGTTTTTAATTAAGGTTTGTGGTCTCTACATTCTTCTACAGAACAATCCACAATGACTGTCAGACTTCTAGTCCTCAGCTGGTTCACCTCCAAACACGAGAAAGCAAGGATCTCAACCCATTCTGGAAATACATTCTGGAAATACTAGTAGCCCAGTAGCTACTAAAGTCACACATCCTAGAGTTGTGACTTCACCATTTAAAACATACGTGGTGAATTTGAATCAGCTCCGTAGTTTAGTTAATAGTTTTGTACCAGTGTCAGTATCCTCATTTTGAAGACTGTACTCATGTTTATATATATGGTTGTTAAAATTGGGGAACTTGGGTGAGGGACTATATGAGAAATCTCTCTGTTAGTTTTGCAACTTTCCAACAAACTTGAAATTAGTTCAAAATAAAAAATAAATATACGTGTGTAAATACATATGCGTGTATGTATATATTTACGTTTTCATGAGATCAGGGCTACTCCAATGTCTTCTACAAACACTTGATTATCAATCAGATAAACTAAATATGGAAACTGAAAGCAGGTATTTAGAAACTTTTATAGCAATTTAACATTTCCACAATATTTAAACATATGATCATTTTCCTGGAAATTTATTTTTATTGCATTTTTTAAAGTATCAATCTACATTAGCATTCTCCAGAGAAATAGAACCAAGGGGGATGTGAGTGTGTGTGTGTGTGTGTGTGTGTGTGTGTGTGTTGTGTGTATGTCTATAGAAAGAGAGAGAGATCTATCTCACAGAAGTGATGTAGTCCAAAGGCAGTCTGCTGGCAAGAATTTCTTCTTGCTCAGGGAAGTTCTGTCTTTGTGCTGGTAAGACCTTCAATTGATTGGGTGAGGCCCACCAATGTTACAGACATAATCTGCTTTACTCAAAGTCTGCTGATTTTAATGTTAATGTCATCCCAAAAAACACCGTCACAGAAACATCTGGAATAATGTTTGACAAGATATCTGGGCACCATGGCCCAGCCAAGTTAACATACACCAAAAAATTAACCATTACATAATCCACTGGAAATTGGAAATTAAAAAAACAAAAAAGCCCTTCACTGAAGATAGCTTGAGAAGCATGGTATAAAATAACTTTAGGGACACCTTGGTGGCTCAGTCAGTTAAGTGTCTGCCTTCAGCTCAGGTCACAATCCCAGGGTCCTGGGATCAAGCCCCATGTCAGGCTCCTGGCTCAGTGGGGAGTCTGCTTCTCCCTCTGCCCCTCCGCCCTGCTTATGCTCTCAATCTCTCTCAAATAAATAAATAAAATCGTTTAAAAAATAACTAATAGTCTACCAAATAGTTGCATTAATAAAAAGTATTAAGAAAGAATATGCTTCTTGTAGGAACAGGAGGAAATACTGGGAGTAGTGCCCCAGCTGAGATGTGGAGGAGAATAGACCCACTTTTTTATTTTTACCAATGAACCTAAACCATTAAAATGCACCTTGCCCCTTGATACGGTTTGCATGCGCTCGTCCAGATGTTCCCCTACTTTCTCAATTCAAAGCATCTTAGCGGCTCAGTAATCTTTTCACAGAGCCCCTAGCTCAAAAGAAAGACAACAGAAATATTATTTAACCAGAAGTTAGGTTCCAACAACTCAAATGTTTGAAAAATAGACACGTAAGTTCAAAAATATATATATATATATTTGCTATTGTTGTTGCTGTTCTATTCTTTTTTTTTTTTTTAAGATTTTATTTATTTATTTGACGGAGAGACAGCCAGCGAGAGAGAGAACACAAGCAGAGGGAGTGGGAGAGGAAGAAGCAGGCTCTTAGCAGAGGAGCCCGACGGGGCTCGATCCCAGAACGCCAGGATCATGCCCTGAGCCGAAGGCAGACGCTTAATGACTGAGCCACCCAGGCGCCCCTGTTGTTGTTCTATTCTTAACCAGAGTTACGTACAAAAGGAAGTATATGCCAACTGGACCCTGAAAGTCTTCTTAAAGCTTGGAACCTGTGTCTCTCCACACTGCCTTTCACTCGATACTGCATTTTAAAACAACCGCTGGAAACCCAACTTCTCAGAGACAAGACGTCTTGGAGAGGAAGGGAGCACAGTCCGTTGCTGAAACGGTGAACGATCTTGACCTCGTCATTCTCGTGGTGTCCCATAGGGGTCAACATCACCATGTTTCCCTCGCCATGTCGCGTCTGCCTCAGTGGCCCCTGTGAGTTTGCTGTGGTGTCCCAGGCCCCTGGCACGTAGTTTGGGACTCATGGCTCTATCCTTTTTCCCTTTCTGAATCTGTTCTCTCACTTGAAAAACATAAACATCTACTTCAGGTGCCTCGCAACCACCTCTGTTAAACCTGGGGTTAGCACACGCTAACGTGACCGCCATGTTAGGCTCTGGTCTTTGGCTGCTGCCCTCCAGGAGCCCTGCATTCCTCCCTCTGTCTTGCGTCTGTGATGAAGGCTGTAGATGACCGGAAGGACCCCAATGGCTACGCACCCCAAATATGTGCCTCAGAGAGCACAGCAAAATCTTTTGCTCTCCTATGTATTACTATAAAAATAGCTTTTAACTATATTTTTAACAGTTCGATCAAGACTGAAAGCAGAACAAAATTAGGTATATATTGGATACCTTTCTCACTAATTGTTGCCATTCTCAATCACATCTTAATCTAATCCTGATTTTTCTATCCAATTCTATTTATTTCACTCACCCCAAATTCCTCTAATTGTAGTGAAAAGTCCCTCGGGTCATAGAAGTAGCTCTGGTGGTAGTGTTTTGGGACTTAAGCATAGTGTGAAGACAAGCGCTCTTTTTTTTTTTTTTTTTTTTTAAATCTGGGTCAATACCATCTCTTCATCATCAGGGTCATTTTCATCATCATAATATAAACTAGTTATCCTGTTTCGGTGGTGTCAAGAGTTAGAATGATGACCTCCCTCTCTCTCCTATTCTCAGTGTTTTCCTGGCTCATTGCTTATAGGCAGGGGCAAGGGGAGAGGGACACATACATCTCTTATCTTCCGTTGTTGCTGGGCGGATTATTGTCTCTCCCTCTCTCTCTCTTTTTATGAAGATCTTCTAGGTTCTTTTATCTACTGTTCACTACCAGCTACATACAGTTGGTACAACCTGCCTCCGGCATGAAGCTACTGTCTTGTAATGGAGACCCTATTCCCTCACTAGGGACAAATCCAAGCTTATCAGAACATACTTTTTAAAGCCTCCTTCATAATAAGCAGCGCACAATTTTGGGTAGTGGCACAGAGGGGTTTAGGGCTCCGGGACAGGTATCTGCTACCAGAACACCAGAGAGCGGTGTCCCCCACTGCGGCTCCCATTTCCCCAGCCTGGTGTTGAATGTCCCCCTTCTTTCCTGCTGGAGCTTTTTTATAAACCAGTTGTCAACAAATATATTGGATTCTTTATACTTTAATCCGCGTCACATTTGAAAGAGTTGAAAGAGTTGGGCGCATTATTCATTCAACTCTAGCTCCTTTCCGATGACCTCGGGGGGATTAGCAGGATACCTGTTTGGAGCAAGGTATCCCAGAAGCCACCTCGCTGTGTTTAGAATCCAACCGGCACACAGCCGTCAGTGGGAAGGCTGATGAATGGTGTTCAGTAAAAATTAAAAGCCTTGGAAAAGTACAGGCCCCGGGGCCAGAACAAAGCAGCTGAATGATTGTTCCTTCTGGGAGCAGAGGTGGGAGCATTTTCTTGCCCTGCTCATGGGGATAAAAGTGAAGTCAAAACTTCTTTGTAACTGTGACTCATTATCATCAGAAGGCCTTCCTGCTTTTGCAGAGCTAATTTCTTGAGTGGTAAATGAAGGGTCTCTCACAGTGAGCGCTGATGGAGGAAGAAACAGAGAAGAGGTACAACCGAACCCCTAAACATGACCCGCACTGTGAAACAGGAGGGAGATTTCTGAAGCAATGAGAGAGGCCAGCCCACCCGCAGCTCTCCCTGGGCCACATTCTCTTCCTTCCTGACTCATCAGATTTCTTTGGGAAAGCCTGCAGAGAAGGGATTAGGAAGCAGGCAAGGCAGCCAGCCTTTTCTGGCAGCCTGGGGCATTTTGATTTCAGATTCTGCAAATCTTCGAGAACAGACTCAGAGTGCTAGTGCTCCAGGCTGGAGGCCAGCAGCACAAAGCACATCAGATGGTCGGCGCCCCGGGCAAGAGACCCAAGGACTTTCCTGAGGGCAGCCCCTCTCCGGAAGTGAGAAGATGTCAGAACAGGTTTGCCTTCTTGAAACGTGCAAATGTCACCAGCCGGGAGTGGCAGATGCCAAGAGGCGTCTGAAAACAAATCTCCATCTGGTAATGGGTTAGGCTTCCTGGTACACAGATTAGAATAGTTTGAAACAAAGTGTCGGAAGCACCGGTTTGGCTTTTCACATATTGTTATGGGCTCTGGGTCATTTCCTGCCTTTGGAATTTATTTCCTCTCCAGGTTCCACAAAACCTGCTGAAAGACAAGAAAGAGGTTAGGGTTTTTCTTTGCCTCGCCTCGGGCCCAGCGAAGGGGCAGCTCGGGGCCTGTTTCTCTGCAGAGGCCCCATCTTCCCGGGCTCCTGCCTGCTCCCTCTGAGCTGCTCCCACCGAGCTGAGCCGGGAGTAGTGAAGCTTTGGGAATAGAATAAATTAGGGAAGGGAGCCCCCTCCAGTTGAGTCAGATGAATCCTCTTGTTCCTCGAAAACCAAAGGGATTGGGAAGGGTGAGATGATGCCTTCCGGAGGGGCCCTCCCTACCACCAGGACTCCATGCGGGGAAGCAGGCCATCTTGCAGGGAGGAGGCTGAAAGCACCGCCACCCCGCCCCACCCCGGCCTCCTGGAGGCAGCTGGAGGGCCAGATGGATGCTGCGGACAGTGGTGACATTCGAGGCACAAGGGATGACCTGCTTTGTTTTATTTTATGAAAATTCATTTTCCACGCCTTATGCCAAAAACCATTTAAGACAGCAAAAACTGCCTTCCTGGCAGCACTTCTGTGCTCATTTTGGGCACTTTGAAGCAGATGCGAATCCTTACTGCAAGATCCCTCTGCAGCCTGCAGCCCCCAGGCTGCCCTGAGGGCCCACTGCCGCTCTGCAGTGCAGAGACCCTGGCAGGGGCCAAGGTGAACCCTTTTACTCGGAGGGCAACAAACTTCAAGCAGAGACGGCTGCCACTGCTGTTCCTCGGAGTCTGGAAAGGTCTGTCTCTCTGGAGAGTGACCCATGGTCACAAGTTCCTTCTGCAAAGCCAGCTCATGCAATCCTTGCAGTCAGGAGGAAGCTCCTGAAGTCTGTTCACGTGTCCAGAGCCCATCTCTCTCTAGACTGAGAGGTCAGAGTTCACAGCCTGCGAGACGTGGGTCATTTTGACCACAACCCTCAATCTAGACACAGCTATCCTGGCAGTAAGCGCTCCGTCAAGGTCAAGGAAGCACCAGCAGGCGATCCCTGGATCCCGGTGCCTCCAGTCCCCAGAAACAGAACCCCAAACTCTCTCCCCTCCCCCGCTGCCTTGAAAGGAGGCCAGGTGATTACTGTGACTCAGGGGAGAATCATATGACCTTTCCAAAGCACACCGTGTCATCGGGTGGCCACAGAAAACATCTCCCGTGACTTTCACAGAAACCCTTCCAAAAACATTTAGGAAGTTCCAGGGGAAGGAAGGAAGTAGCTAGGGACAACGTTGGCTCTATAAATAAGCAGGGTCAGAAACACCTGTAGGGTGTGATTTTTGAACCAACAAGACTTCCGCCCAAGGGCCCCACCCTTCCCCCACAAAAGAGCACTCGGGCACATTCGGGCAGCCCATTTCCGTGTAGAAGTGTGACCTGGGGCTGGGAACTTTGTAAGCCTTTGTCTCAACGGTAGCGGATCTGAGTGCACAGGTCTGGCGGGGGGCCAGGAGTCTGTGTTTATATCAAGCCCACCTTCTGATGCTGGTACAGGTGGTCTGTGGCCCACACTTTGGAACACTATGCTGAAAAGAATTGTGGGTCATTGTCACAGTAGCACAGATTAACTGGTAATACAGGAAAGCATTGCACAGGGATTGCAGGCCAGGCTTTGGCCCTCTGTGCGGCCGTGGGCAAGACAATTTAACACTCCCAAACCGAAGGCCTCTGGACCAGTGGGTGACCTCTAAAAATTGAGATGGGGACTGGTTTCTTAACGATGGCACACAAGTCTGCGAGGTATAAGGGCTGGTGCAAAAGGTCATGGCAGCCAAGACTAGTCCAGCTTGTCCTAAATACTCAGTAAAGCTCTGTGGTACAGAAAGTCCCGGAGGCCAAGGAAGACCCTCTTGGCCCGGGGCTACAGTCCTAGTACCTGAGATCTCCATACCGGAACCCAGCAATAGATACTTCTTTCTTTGCTCTCTGCCATTTCCAAATAGGGAAAAATGAAAGAGAGAAGATTTAATTCATTCCACGCTTTGTCTGTGTAGGAGTGCTGGCAACACTGACTCCATCTCCAGCCCTCTCTCTTGTTCGTGCCCACACAATGACCGCCCTCCGGGCTACATGTTGGAAGCCCTGTGGAAACTAATGGATGTCCCCACTGGAATGCGGGAGGGCTCATTCTTATCTTTCCCAAAGTTGTGCACAGAAGTCCCCACATCAAGTAACTAGTAGAGATGAATGTCCCACTTTAGAAAACTACCCTGTGACCTCACCACCAGGCCCCTCGCTCCATAGAAGCTGGGGATTTAGGTCCAGACCCAGCAGAGAACAGCTGAATGTGTCCTGCCCTGGGTGGTCTGTCCGTCCTCCCACCGCCTCATCTCCCCTGTTGGTAAACTACCCCGAGCAAAACTCTCCGTAAATGGTACGGAGTGCCTTGCTTTGGTTCTTGGTCTGAAAGTGCCTTGTCAGACTGGAGAATAGATTACTGACCCTCCTTCACCTTCTAAGAATATCCATTACTTTTTAAATCCTCAAGTAACCCTAGTATTCTTAGCTCCATTTTGAAGATGAGAGAATTACAGATTAAAGAGATTGACTGACTTTCCTATATTCCCAAGATCTCGTGGCTATTGAGTGCTTGGGATGAAATTTGAACTCGTGTCTGTCCAGGTACAAGTTCCATGTTCTTTCCACAAAGCCACCCATAGCTAAAAGTCATGCTGTGGCCAGTCCGAAGGCATGGATGTTCTGAGACCCTCAAAATGCCCTCACTCTTTCCGACCTTTATCCATCCCTGTTATCTACTCTGTTTAAGAAACTCACTTTATCTTTTTTTTTAAAAGATTTTATCTATTTATTTGACGGGGGGAGGGGCAGAAGGAGAGGGAGAAACAGGCTCCCTGCTGAGCAAGGGGCTCGGATGCAGAGCTCGATCCCAGGACCCTGGAATCATGACCTGAGCCTGAGCCGAAGGCAGCCGCTTAACCGACTAAACCAACCAGCGCCCCAAGAATCTCACTTTATCTCTAATCTTTATTCCCCCCGACCTCCAATAATCCCGCAGCCTGGCTCTTTGTTACCCCCACAATGTCTTTACCCCCCCCCTCCCCCGGGGTAAAATGTCACATCTTTCCTGGGCCCTGGAGGATTTTTGGATCCACAATTACTCCAGTTACTGATTTGAAGACCAGTGGGTCCTAGAGAACGCATGATATCGCCAGGGGTTTCCACGGACTGAGGGCCCTCCAATGCTCAAGAGGCATTTGTGGGCTTACTGACGCAACAGCCTTCCCTCCACCCCATCCCCCCACCCCATCTCTTCTCAACTCAGGGCAGAGACGCAGAAAACCTGGGTCAGCCAGCCCCCTGCTATGAAAGAAATGGTGCCCCCTGAAACATCAACATCCCAATAATAGATTATTCCGGGATGCTGGGCACCCCCTAGTGGGAGGAATGGAGAGAGAAGCCAGACTGTTTTGATGCTGTTCTCAGTCATCCATCCACCCCCAGCTTCCTGCCCCTCAGCCACCTTCGCCTTCCAGGCCTTCTCACTGTTCTAGAATGATTCATTCTTCCCACGATGATTGGGCCTTTTGCCCCATAAAGCCCTCCCTGTCTTTACAGACATAATGAACTAAAATTAAGCAGAAGGCAACACGGGCAGAACAGCAGGGAAACCTTCCTATTGGGAGAGCTCTTGAAACCCTGAAATCCCTTATAAGGCAAACTGATTAAGACCCAACTGCACTGGGCAAAACAATAGAGAATATCTTGGAAAGATATTTTTTTTGGAAGTGAGGAGGATAGGGAAAGGCTACTTTCCTGGTTTAAAGATATATGCTAATGCCCACATCTGACACCCTCAGATTTCAGACTTACATTAATTCCCTGTGCTGTCTTATCCCTTCTAGGGTCAAGAGAACACCCAGCATTTACCTATTTTGGAAGAAACAGATGAAACCCTGTCCCAGCAGGTGGGTGGCCTATCTGGGGACTGGGCAGACATACCACCATGGGACATTCCAAACATTTGTCACTATCACTTAACTCTTTAAAGACCAGGGCCATAGGGCACCATTACAGGGGATGAGCCCTATTACACTGAATCAACAAGCCATTTTCTGAATACCTACAATACGCAAGCTCAGGCAGGCTGATCAGCCTTATGCATTTTTAAGATCTGCCTACATCTACTTTCGTTCTTTATCCAAGAAAGGGCCTTAATAAAAGACAGAGAGAGCCAACGTATTTGAATGTGTGCACGAAGAATTCCTTTGAGCATAATGCACCGTCCATATTTTAGTTTGATGCCTGATCATTTGTTCACTGGGCAGGGGTTCACCAATCTCGTCCTGGGGCTCGATGCCTGTTCCCAGGGGACATTACAATTACATAGCGCCCCACCTGGTTGCTACGGTGGTCTGACTTGTTCCTGGATCAGAGCCATCAACTCATTAGTGCCCATTCAAGTTGATCTTCTCTGGTAAGTTCCCTGAAAATGTATTAATAATGCTAGCAATTCGAGTGCAGGATTTTCACCGGCCTCCTCTTGAGCCTCGTCCCTTGGACAGTCTAATCTTACAACTGCTTTCAGTGTCGATCCCTTTCATCTTCTCAGTCATTCGATGATGTTCATCTCTCTGACAACCAAGAACTTTGGGAAACTTTCTCTTTCAGGCACCTCCGTTTTGGGGTCCAGACTGGCAGCCTTTCAAACTCGCCAGAGGCCTCGCAGAAGGCAACGTGCTGTGGAGGGTTGGAGGGCAAACTGAACACAAGTTCATTGGACATCTGGGAGAGAGGGGAGGGGTCAAGGATACACCAGCTTGGTCAGCTTCACAGGCCAACAGCAGAAGTGTTGGGATTCCTTCCTGCATAACTTGGGCTTGATGAGAGGCATTCTTTGGTCTGGAGCCCTCTGGCCTCATTCTGAATGGGACACTCAAAGGGCAGAGTAGGGTTCTCTGCTGGCAGGCAGGACACACTGAGAGCCTCCCCCAGCCTGGGAGACGCAAAAGCCGTGGTGACTTAGCTAAACCACCTGGAGTGCTTCTGTCCGTGTAAGCTTCCCCCGTATCATGTAAGCTGGCCTTGACTTTGTAAGAAAGGGTAGCGATGTGTTTATGTGCTCAGAAAAGAAAGGAAAGAATGAGGATTAGAAGGAATGAACATAAATGGTGGCTGCTTTGGGGGACGGAAAGGACGTGATCCTGAGAAAAGGCCCCAGCTCTGACGGAGATAAGGGGGCTTTCACTACTTCCGTCTCTATTTTAGAAGAAAGAAAAGCCAAATCATAAATCTAAAACTGAAGGTGCATTCATGTGGGGAGAGGAGGAAACAAGGTGTTGCATTCCAAACAGCTATTAGCGCTGCAAAAATGAACACTTTTAATCTGCTAGTAGAAGTGAATCGTTCCTGAAAGTCACCATTGATGAAGCAAAAAGAGAAGGTTACAAAAAATTCTATTTCATGCAGATTAGGAAGCATTCATTCAGGCTGTCTCTAGTGCGTTGGATTTCTAGCTCTGGATGCTTTCCAGGAAAAAATGAAAGGTGAGCAACCAGAGCAGTTATGGGAAATTCAGTTGCGTGTTTTGTCAGTAAAGGTGAGGAGAGGGTGTTTCAGGGGTCCCAGAGCCACAAAACAGATCAATGGCTGTGCAGCTGGAGGGAGGCCCCGAGGGGATGGAGCCCCTGGATCAGGCCTTGGGAGAACCAACATCAAGCCCCCAAAACAGTGCTTGTGGGCAGAAGGATGGGGGACACGACATGCCAGTGCCTACAGCAAGATAGATAGGCATATCTGCTAATGTCCCTGAGGGAAGGGAGTTCTGTGCCAGCTGGAGATCTCCCAGGAGAGACAGGTATGCAGCTCTTGGATGAGGTCCAAAGAAACCAGGCGAGGGCTTGAACTCTGGCCAGGGAAGCAGGGTGTGTAATACCTGAGGAAGCTGGGTAGGAGTCATGGGGATAACACTCAGGCAGGGGAAACTGGGGTGTGGTGCATCCATGAAGGGTAGGTATGAGCATTCCAGAGCCCAGTTAATGTTTATGGAAGAAGCTTCAGTAAACATAGAATACAAGTCACTCTGGCTGTCCTCAAACCTTTCCTGCAGCTGAGTTTCTGACTCTTTTACAGCTCAACATAAGGAAGTTCTCAATAGAGGCAAAGCAAAGAAGTAGCCAGAGATGGGGGGAGGTGGCCCAGTCTTCCGCCGAGAGCCAAGGATACAGCGCAAGCCTTTGACTCCAAGTAGACAGCTACGTTTCTGAGTCCCAGCAGCCCACGGGGCCGTCAACTTCGTTTCTCATTCCTCACTTCTGAGAAGGCTACAGCCCACTCTACAGTGTCCTTTCCACCCTTTAGTTCCTTCTTGCCCTTTCTTACAGCGCTGTGCCGTAGCCAGTTGTGCTGTCTCCCGACTCCATGTTCAGCTAACGTCATGGCAGCTTATAAGCCGCCATGATGGCGCTATCTGTGCTGTGGAAATGGGCAAACTCTACAAATTAGAGCTTTATATGTATTTCTGGAGAGCCAGTTGTGAAACATTTACTAGTGCACCATGCCTGTCGCTGAGAGTTTGTCCGTGGAGAGGGGGCAGTGAACAGAGTGTCAGAGTTTGGGGACAGGGGAGAGGGGCTAGGAGGAAGTGGTGGATTCCCAAGGCTGGTTGCGCCTCCCTCACAGATACACAACACCACCCCGAACACAGCCTTCAATTCAATATTTAACAGTTGTTCAGAAAGAACCGGTTCTGTGTTTACAACCACACATAGACATTGTTTTCTGTTGATTTGGGGGGTGGTTTTATCATCCCACGTGAATATTTTTTGAGGCTTATGGAGCAAAATATAATAACATAGGTATAGAATGTTTTTCCTAGTGTGGATTTAAAGCATTTCTCATAGATTCAATCCCACTTTTCCTCTTCCACTTCCCCCTCCCCCAACACACACACACACTCTCACAACACCAGGCGCTCCCCTGCTGCTATATGTGCTTCCCATTGACCTTTGGATTCAACATCTTAACTCTTGTAAAAATCTCTCTGAGCGGGATAATTATTACTCCCTCTAGAGGAGAATTCCTTAACTTTGATGTACATGCAAATCTCCTGGGGAATCTTGTTAAATGCAGGTTTGCGTTCAGTAGGCCTGGCTGTGGCCCCAAGAGTCCTCGCTTCTAACAAGTTCAGGTGATACGGAAGCTGTGGGTCAGCAGATCACAGCAGTAGCAAGGCTCTAGACTGAAATGTTACTTCATTCTGGCTCCCACAACTCTCTCCCTTCCATCTCTTCTACTTTAAGAAATCCCACCTACATCTCTCGGAGGGACAGCCCCTCACAGGAGGTTGGACCAGGAGTGGAAGCATAACCAAGCAACCAAATCCATATGCCAGGTACAGTTAAATTCTCTTTCAAGGATTTGTACTAGAGGGGTAGCTGGGTGGCTCAGTTGGTTAAGCGGTGGACTCTTGATTTCAGCTCAGGTCATGATCTCAGGGTCCTGGGATGGAACCTCTCGTGGGGCTCCACACTCAGCAGGGAGTCTGCTTCAGGGTTCTCTTTCCCTCTGCCCCTCCTGCCGCTTTCTAGCACTTTCTCTCTCTTTAAATTTAAATCTTAAAGATTTAAATCTTAAAAAAAAAAAAAAGAATTTGTACTAGAATGCTGTCCCAGCCTGGGATCCCCCAGAGAAGAGCCAGAGATAGAAGTATGCATGCAGTAATTTCTTTGGGACTCTCAGAGGACAAGAATGCAAGATATGGGAAGTAAAAGAGGGAAGAAAAACTAGCAGAAGCCTGCGTTATTGAATTAACCATGGTGAAGGGCAACAGGTGCTCAGTCCTGTGGGATCTGCTAATGGGCCTTCCGATAATGCATCTCAGTACGATCTCCATTTATCCAGGCTTTCCTTCAGAAAGTATTGATTAAATGTTTGATAACCCTTTATTTTCCAGTTTTCAAGTGATGACTTGGTTCCCTAGCATCCTCTAAGAGACACCAATAAATTTCATTTTAGTTCAAGTATGCATCATGGATTTAAATATATTTAATATACTTCAATCCAGGGCAGTGATTATTCTAAGTGGTGCTCAAATTATCCCATCTTTAGTCAATGGGGTATTGACTTATTCATGTTGACTCCTGAGTCTTTTTGGTACAACCCCAGCAGTCTTTAATAGCTTCCTTCTTTTCTGGTATAAGCCATTCTAGAGCAGCTCTAGCCAATAGAACTTTCTGTGATGATGGAAATCGTATCTGCACTATATGAGGCTATAGCTGCTAGCCACGTGTAGCTGTAAATACCTTAAACGTAGCTGATCAACTGAGGAACTGAATTTTAAATTTTATGTAATTTTGATTCATTTCATTTTAAATACCACATGTGGCTAATTGTCACTGCACAACACAATTCCAGAGTTTAACTATTTGAGTAACAATTGAAGAAAGCTAGGTACAGAGAACCAGAAGGACTTGTCTGTGATCGAATTCAACCTTTTTTTTTTTTTTTAAGATTTTATTTATTTCTTGGAGAGACAAGAGAGAGTGCACGTGAGACAGCACAAGCGGGGGGAAAGGGCAGAGGGACAGGGAGAAGCAGGCTCCCCGCTGAGCAGGGAGCTCAATCCCAAGACCCTGGGATCATGACCTGAGCCCAGGCAGACACCCAACCAACATAAACACCCACATGCCCCATCAATCTTTATCATCAGAAAGGGACCCAGTGCACCTGAGTCATCTAAGGAAACTGTAAAATATTGATTTCTGAGCCCCAGATTCATTTCTGATTCATTACGTATGAGGTGGAGCTCAAGAATCTGTTGTTTTATTGTTGTTATTTTAATAATACCATTGATTCCGATGAGCCACTCCGTTCAGGAACCACTATATTAAATTGCCGGGATGTGATACTTATGTTACAGCTATGGTTCATTGAAAAATCATTCCAAAGGGTCAGCTGTACACCTTTAACACTTTTTAGTCAGTTTGAGAACTTCTCGGAGGACCAGTCTGCTAGCCACATAATCAGGAGCTGGAGGTTCTCGCAGAGGCTTGCCTCTGTCTGCCTTCAACACAGGTCTTCCGGCCTTAGTCTGTTTAGGCTACCATAACCTAAATCCCATAGACTTGGTGACTTGTAAACCATGGAAATCTAGTTCTCAGTTTTAGAAGCTGGGAAGTCCAAGATCGAGGCACAAGCATATTCAGTGTCTAGCGAGAGTCTGCTTCTTATATGGCTGTCTTTTCACTAAGTTTTGTTTGTTTCTTTTCATTTTTGACTTGATTTTTTTCAATTGAGTGAAATTCACATAACACAAAATTATTTTAAGGTGAACATTTCAGTGGCATTTCGAGGCATCTTTTGTAAGAGCACTGAAGAGCCCCAATCTTTCATAATGGGCTGCAAGCAAACTTGCCCCAACTTCGCCCCAGAGAGAGGCATGATTTTTACGATAATAGTACAGCAAACCAACCTTCCCGCTGCTCCAGAGGGAGCGGCTATCTCTATGTGCGGAGGCTGTACAATGTGAAAACACAGTCCCCAAGAAAAGGCTGCCAATGCCTTTGCTTAAAAATCTATAGACGGGGCGCCTGGGTGGCACAGCGGTTGAGCGTCTGCCTTCGGCTCAGGGCGTGATCCTGGCGTTATGGGATCGAGCCCCACATCAGGCTCTTCCGCTATGAGCCTGCTTCTTCCTCTCCCACTCCCCCTACTTGTGTTCCCTCTCTCACTGGCTGTCTCTATCTCTGTCGAATAAATAAATAAAAAATCTTAAAAAAAAAAATCTACAGAAACATGAGAGACCCACGGAGAATGTCTCCCACAGTATACACCCCGGGACACTATTCTTGGTCTGTCTTCAGCATAGTGAACCCCTAGACCCTGAACCAAGACTAGAGTACTGATATAGAAACTCTTCCCTCCCAGCTTTGATGACTTTGGACTTGCTGTGTCCCTTGGCAGGAGGTAATAATGCATAATCATTAGAAGAATAGTCTCTAGGGGCCCCCAGGTGGCTCAGTCAAGCGTGGGACTCTTGATTTCGGCTCAGGTCATAATCTCAGAATCCTGAGATTGAGCCCTATGTGGAGCCTGCTTATGGTTCTGCCATCCCTTCCCCCCACCCCATGCTTATGCGCCTGCGCACATACACTCTCTCTAAAAAAAATTTTTTTTTAAAAGAGCAATCTTTAAAGTCAGACTGTCTAGGTTCACATCTCAGCCATGCCACTTACTTGCTGTATGTCA
The DNA here is from genome assembly GCF_002007445.2 of Ailuropoda melanoleuca. Classification (NCBI taxonomy): domain Eukaryota; kingdom Metazoa; phylum Chordata; class Mammalia; order Carnivora; family Ursidae; genus Ailuropoda; species Ailuropoda melanoleuca. Next base: position 112,871,085 of record NC_048221.1, read on the forward strand.
GTGGGAAATTTAATTAACCCCTCCGTGTCTCAGTTTCCTCATCTATAAAACAGGAATACAATAATATCTACCTCCAGGTTATTATAAAGATTACATGGAAAGTGACACAAGTTACAAAGCAAGTCCTCCACAAACACTAGCCATTGCTGTTATCGCTCTTTAATTGTCAATGTATTCTCACGACTTTTCCTATCATGGTGGACCCACTTGTTCATCCGGAACCCCAGCACAGCCTGGCTTCTTTGGGTTGAGTTAAAATCCCCAATCCTGGCCTACACCCTTCCACTGCCACCTGAAAGCTGGTTTGACACCCTGTTGGGTTTTCTCTCTTCCATCAGTGGGCAAACTATAGCCTGTAAGCCAAATCCAGTCCGCCACCTGTTTTTTATTTTTATTTTTTAAATAAAGGGTTTTTTGGCATGCCACCACATACACTCATTTACATACTATCTCTGGCTGCTTTGCCGCTATAGCCTGAGTTGGATAGTAAAGCAGAAAATATTTACTCTTTGGGCCTTTAAAGACAAAGTTTGCCAATCCCTGCTCTATTCTATTCAGACTGTATCCCAGCTCCATGCAACAATCTTGTGATGGGTTATTGATTACCAAGGAGACCAGGTAAGGATGGAAACGAACCACTGCTGACTCTTTTCATCAGAAAAATAACTCCAGACTACTGTTAGTAGAGAAGGCATCATTGTAACCTTTTATGAGTAGGGCTTTATGTTGTCTCTGAATTGGAATATTTACATAGCCCATCACTTGACTGATGTCATTCAACAAGCAAAACGTTAATAAACCTTCTTTGTGTAAGATTATTAGCTTGAAGACAAAAGACTATTTCTAAAGGAAACTTCTCTTTATTAAAAGTCTTTTATCAAAGAGTACTCTAAAAATAAATTAGCCTTTCAAATAAGAGTAAATATAGGTAGAATGTATCACTTCCATTTTCTCTACGAATAGCTTTGACATGTTAATAACCATCTAATGAAGACAGACATTAGATGAATATTTATGATGGCCATGGTTGGTGAGTATGATTCATGAGCTATGCATTTAGTACTGGATTTCAGAACACTGTCACGAGATACGTTCGGTCATAATTGAATACACATTGAATGACCACTTACATTAGGCCCTCAACAATGAGAATGTCCGTACCCACATAGAAGTTTCAACTTCTTTCATGAAATAACATTTCAGGGCAGAGAGACAGAAAGTTCTTTGAGAAACCCAGCTCTAACCAAAGAACACAAATGCTTTTATTATGATCAGAGGTCAGTCTTCAACAACCTTCTGGAAACAGCCCAGACCCAAAATTGCAAAAAGGGTGAGTTGGGAGGGTGTGTTTGGTAATTAGGGTTGTTGTTTTTTGTTGTTGTTGTTGTAGTTATGAAGACAGTACGGTGTTTTTTAAATTTTAAAGAAGAATTCCTTTTTTTTTTTTAAAGATTTTATTTATTTATTCAACAGAGAGAGAGACAGCCAGCGAGAGAGGGAACACAAGCAGGGGGAGTGGGAGAGGAAGAAGCAGGTTCATAGCAGAGGAGCCTGATGTGGGGCTATCCCATAACGCCGGGATCACACCCTGAGCCGAAGGCAGACGCTTAACCGCTGTGCCACCCAGGCGCCCCAAAGAAGAATTCCCTTTATCCTTGTACCTAAGACCGCTGTTTTCATTTTCATGTGTTCTCCTATAAACTCCATCCAAATGCATACACGTGTTCACAAACAGCTAACAGTCAATGAGAGTTTGTTGTAACAGAAGCGATGTTTTCAGTATGCACAAAGGTTCATCCACAGGATGAGCATCACGCAGGTACCAACAGTGTTGTATGTTAGGGGGCAAGGGCCTCTCAAATCCGACTACATATTGGCCTCACTCAGAGGGTTTCTTAAAACGCTAACCTTCTGGGCCCACCTGCCAAACATCCTCATTTAATTAGCCTGACAGTGGGCTTAGGGGTTGAGTATTATCTGAAAGTTCCCCAGATTCGGCAAATTCTAAACTACAGCCAGGTTGGGAGCCATTCATCTCACTGGATGCCTTCATCTTACAGGTCAAATACCGAGGCTGAGAAATGCGCTTCAAGCCTGCTGCCCTTGCTCCAGCCAGAAGCTTCCAGGGGACCGTGACATCACAGCAAATACTCAGGTGATCTGAACACCCTCTGTGGAAGGAAAATGCTCGGAGCTTGCCTTGGTTGGGCTGATGTGGGTGTATTCCGGGGTTCTGAGAATAAGGATTCAGCCCTTTCAAAGCACAGAATAAGACTTTCTTGAAATATTCCAGGTCTACCTCTCTATAAACAGGGGATGTGTTATCATGGCTTTATTGGAGCTGTACTTTCGGCCAAGTTAGTACTTACTGTCCCAACGTCTGGGATTGTGTTCCCTTAGCTCTCCAGGTCCCAGCATCATGGTGGGCCACCAACGGATGGCCACAGTTAGTAGAATTCCCCTGAGAGTACTCTCCAAAGCTGAAGACTTGACACGCTCCCTCCTCCCGCTTTTCCACGCGGTTGCAGTTCAGAATGCTGCTGTGCTGTCTCTCCCTTTGGGAATTTCCTCTGGAGCCAGAGATTAATCATTATGCAAATATTAAATACTTTGAAAGTTGGAGAAAGGAAGGGAATTTTTTAAAGCACTTTTGTTATTATAGTTTAGGAGAGATCACAAACAGCTGTTGCGTTTGACCTGCACTCAAGTTCTACCGTGCCATTCGTGTGATATCAAATTAGATATATATTCCAGTTAAACCTTCTTTAAGATGTATATGTACTTTTGGGGCCCCTGGGTGGCCTCATCAGTTAAGTGTCTGCCTCAAGCTCAGGTCATGATTCCAGGATCCTGGGATCCAGTCCAGTGTCAGGCTCCATGTTCAGCAGGGAGGGGGAGGGAGGGAGGAAGGGGGCATCTGCTTCTCCCTCCCCCTCTGCCTGCTGCTCCCCCTGCTTGTGCTCACTCTCTCTCTGTCAAATAAATGAGTAAAATCTTAAAAAAAAAAAAAAGATGTTATGTACTTTTGCCAAAACCTCTGGGTTCCCATAAATACCCAAATACATCGACCATCACCCAGCCTGTTTGCGCTCCATCCTGGACTTAAGGGCCATTCTGGGAAAAGACAGATTAAAACATTTCACCCTCGGAATGTGAGCTTGACTGAGATGTTATTTAGATTTTTTAAATAGCCTAAATGCCTGGGGTGATCTGAAAGGAAATGCTGCAGAGAGTCCTGTTGCCTAAGAAATACGGCAAGTCGGCAAGTCGTGCTCGCTCAGGCGTAGCCTGAAGGCCAAAACAAAGTCCTCACCCTTATCCTGAAGGTCAAAACTTCTTTGGCTTCCCTTGTCCAAGTCTCTTCCTCTGTGTCCTCAAGGGTTTCGAAACAATAAACTGCTATTTAATAGTTTTTTCATATTAAACTTTTCCTGTTCAAGTTATGGTGGGGTTTCTCCCTCCTGTTCTGACCCATACTGATACCAGGCCCTTTCAAGACACTGAGCTCCCCAAGAGCCAAGGATGGTGGGTGCTGCAGGGCTGGGATGAGGCAAGCAAGGCGCATGGGTTCATGGAGTTGCAGGTTGTTCGAGTTCACAGGGGACACATGAGGGTGGGTGACTCCTTGCATGAGGAGCCCAAGGTCCTTTGCTTGCCTCGCCCGAGTCCAGACTCTGCTGTGCTGTTTTCTTGTTTAGAGTTCTGTCTAGCACATTCCAGAGAATTCATCTATTGAACCCTCACCTCCAATGTGATGGTATTTGGAGGTGGGGCCTTTGGGAGATAATTAGGTTCGGATGACACAGGAGGGTGTGCTCTTATGATGTAATTAGTGCCCTTCTAAGAAGAGGAAGGCAGAGCAGGAGCTCTCTTTCCCCTGTATTCGCACAGGAAAGGCCATGGGAGCCCACAGAGAGGCCAGGAAGTGGACCTCGCCAGGAACGGAATCTGCAGGTTCCTTGCCCTTGGCCTTGCCAACCTCCAGAACGGAGAAATAAACGTCCACTGTTTAAGCCACCCCGTGATGATGTTTTGCCCTGGAAGCCAGAGCTAAGACAGGGCCCACTCAGCATGGACGGAAAAGCTGGATCACCTTCTCTGCCTCAGAACTGTCTCTCTAATGCAGCTCAAACAATCGAGTCTCTAAGCCCTGTTGGCATGGTATTCAAAAGCCAGACTCTAAAGTCTCGTAGACCCAGGCTCAATCTTAGCCCTATGATGACCCTGGTCTAGTCACTCCTCATGCCTCCGTTTCTTTCTTAAATAAGTGAAATAATATCTACTCCACAGGGGTGTGGAAAGGTTCGAGTAAGACTGTGCACACAAAGAACTTAGCTCTGTGCCCCCCAAACATTAGCTGTCCTGTTAATAGTAGGCTCACGTCACTCCCCATTATATTAACCCCCAATTTCCCCTAGTCTGAGTCACAAAATGATGAAATAGAGCCAAAATCCAGTATGTCAGTAATTAGTCATTCAGAGAGGGTCTAAAGTCTCAAAGTTGAACGTTGCCTCTGTCTCTCCCAAGAGCCAAACAAAAGCCAAAGTAAACAAGGCTTAGGAAGGAATGTAAAAAACATAGCAATGGCATCGATCTCCTTTCCCATCAAAGAAGATGAGAATTAGAATATCAGAATAAATATTAAATCTATTCTTTTTTGTTTCCATTTCAAAAAGTCGAAACTTTATTCAAACTCCACTCATTGAGAATATTTAGTGCCCCTTCCAGGTTCCAGGAATTATGCCAGTTAGTAAAGATTTAAAAAGAAGATACCCTCTTTGCTCTCAAGCCTCTGAAGGTCTTGAGGTATGGAGATAAGCATGTAAACAAAGCAAAGGTTGTTTTGAGCATGGGTTACTCTCATGGAGGTGGCGTTCACGGGCTCTCCAGGAGGGAGTAGGCAGGGAGCTGGCAAGGTCAGAGAACCTTTCCCACAGGAGAAAAAGGTACTCTCCATAATCCATATTGCTATTGCCTTGAGGAAGTGGAAGGGGAAGCACGGAAGCTAATTCCTGTGATCAAGGGTCTCGCACTGGCCCGGTCGCAAAGGTTTACCGTCTGGCTGGCACAATTCCTCCGTATTTAACCATTGGCACTCACAAGCTCGTAGGAACCAACTTCAGAACATCCTCGTGGAGGTGCTCTAAACCACAAGTAAAATTGCTCTCAAACTGTATTGAGCGTAATTTAATTTCACCTTGATAATCCTGGAGAGTACTTCATGGCATTGTAGTTTCCGAGAGTCAACATGGGGAACGTTAATTAGTCTTGCACAGTGTCTGTGCAGAGTCACTAATCAACAGTGTTGTGGTAGATAGCTTGCCACGCTGAAGGGCTGAGAAGGAAAAGACAGAACAGAATGTCTCATAGGTTGTCCATGGTATGGTTTTACTCCTTAAGGAGCTCTGGAAGGAATCCAGTAGAGGCTGTCACCTTCCTTAGGTAAATTTATTATGGTATAAATAGCAATAACAGTGACAGAAATCATAATCATTTCCTTCCAATGGAATAAGGCTTTAAAATTTTCAAAGTGAATTGGACTTTCACCTTGAGGAAGATAGAATAGAGGCTTTATCTCCAGAAACAAATGGAGTGTATAAAATTCAGTCTTTCTTGTCAGCCCCATGCTACTGACTTCTGAATAGCGGTCCAGTTGTATGTATCTGGGCTTGGGAAATTTTCCTAGCTCTTGGAAGGAAGTTAACTAAAACATATGACATTTCTGGCAGGAGTCACAATTTCACACAAAAACTTTCTTGCAATAACTTCACATACTGCTTCCCCTGGTGGAATCACTGTCTCTAGGGAAAGCTTGGGTCTAAAATGACAACTCTGTTTAATGAAAGTGAGAGCTGAATGCTAAATCCAGCAGGTTTTATTTCTCACGAAGAAGTCTTCATCTTGAAATCACTTGAATGGATGATGTTATGACAGAGGTAAGTTCTTCCAGATTTTTTTCTTTTTGTTTGTAGAGCATAGAAGCATTTTCAAGCTTCTTGCATGAAAAAAATAAGCAAATATGGTTACTACTCCTGCAAGTCAACAGTGTCTCCTGTAGATAAAATATTACAGAGTATTCGATATTTACGTGAAATTGGAGGTGGGGGTGGCCCCTGGAAGGAGTGTTGGCAGGGACTGGTGGTTGTAAGATTTCTTCCTGAATTAGACTGGTTATGGGAATCAGTGCTTTCCGATTTCATAATGTGCTAGATATGTCAAATATATACATATATGCCATAAGGAAATAAAAGCCAGATAGGTATTTGCTATCCTTGCTAGTAGAGGAAAGTAAAATTATTTCAACATTAAGGAATGAGGTTACCACTTCTGGATGTGGTGCATGCCCTTTATGGTCCCGTGTATACAAGGACCAGACTCTGCACCACAGACTGTCTGATGTCTGACTGCAAGGTGCGCATATAAAAGATTTTCAGGACACATTTGCTGATCATCACAGTGACGAGATGGTATGAAAAGGTTTGACAAATACCTACTGCAGGCAACATGTTCATGACCTACAGGAAGGGGCGAGTCCGAGCTGGGAGGGTGAAGGTCTACGTGTATGAAGCTTCAGTCCCTTCAGTAGCACCGAAGAGTGACAGCGGAGGCTGTTCAAGTCCTCTGACTGCTCCGGAGACTTTGAGCTATCAGAGTGAATAATTTGCTGAGAGCTCAAAATAGCAAAACCAATAACCATTCCTGATTTTGTAACTGTATTGACTAATTATTTGACTATTTACAATTGACCAATTATCTACACCTTGTGGAGAATTTTAAGAAAACCTTTGCAGTGTATTTTTTCGTGAACCCAGAAGTTACTTTCTCCCCTCTATTGAAAGGCTGTGAGAACACAAATGTCTGCCTGTAATAATTTTAACTAGCACTTTCCCACAAATGAGCGTGTTCAAGAACCCTTAGAGTCTAATAATCAGATGTCAAATATATGACGTGGGAGGAGGAAGAAAGAGACAGTATGGAGAAATAACAATCCACAGACAATCCGTAATGCAATCTCTTAAATGAGAACATTTAATTTCAACAGCTACTCCAAGAATTCCAAAGCATATTCTTGCTCTTGGATAAAATCAGCGATAAAAAATGAGATGGTCAAGCGATAGCAACAAGAAGATTAGGAAAAACAATGAGTTTGCAGTATCTTTGAGCCAAAGAAGCACTAATCCCTGCATAGTGAGAGGGACATGGCAAGGGTTTGGGATTAAGACATAAACCGCCGTTGGAATCCCGGTGGTCCATTTATAAACCGTGTAATAACCTTAGGCAATTCACCTAATTCCTGTGGGCCTTAATTTCTTCATTTCTTAAATGGGATAATTATACCTACGGCATAAGATTTTTTAAAAGATTTGCACTAGAAGCTCAATTCTAATTATCATCCAACAGGCAGAAGAGTCTGCTGTGTGATTCTCTTTGAGGTTTGGGTGAATGGATCTGGATTTCTCTAGCTGATCTGTGCCAGGGGATATGACTGTGCCGGAGACAGGAAGGGCTGCAGGTGTGCGAGGGCTCCCACCTCCTGCTCTCCATGTGCACACTGTCGTCACCACTGGTGGCGTCACCTGGCTGTGGTTAAGTCTTCGCTGCGGAGGTTTGCATGGTTCCCGTTCCCATCTGGAAGGAGGAAGAAGCCCCAGAATGCTTCGCCACCGTCCCCATAAGTCATGCAAGGGCCAGTCATCACATGGTAGCAAGAGGCCTTGAGACTGAAATGATAGGTTCTTCTGCACGCTCTGTGTATCCTGTCCTGACAGGCAGAACGGGGCCAACCTATACTGAGGACACTGAGCGCTGTCTCCACACCGTAGACTGTTCTAAAGGCTTTGTGTAACTGAATTCATTTCTCCCTTCGACTCTGTGAAGTATCTTACAAGACACAGAAACTGAAGCACAGTTGCCGTTGCTTGCTGTTGCTTGCCCAAGGACCCACAGCCATATCAATCTGGCTCTGTGTCCCTGGGGTGACGACTCAACCTGGCCCAAGAAGAATAAATGAAATCGTGTGCGTACAGCTCCTAGCACAGCGTCTGGCTCTTAGAAGCTGGTCTGTCCATGGGAGCTAGTGTAGCCACTGTGACCTGAGACTCCGCGAACTCCTGCTTGGCTTGCCACACGAACCTCTCTTGGGTCTGTTCACAGCCTTTGTACCCTTATTAGTAGGTAAAGTCACAGTGCAGATTTGGGGGGCCCTCCTGGCTGAATTCTCTCAAGACACTGGAAATTTCAGTGAACAGCTGAGCAGACTGGCCAACAGGACCAGTGGTAATTGGCATTCATCCTCCGGGTAATTTGGTACCTAATTTCACCAAACTGTTGAGAAATCTGCTACGTGTGCAATAACTTCAGAACTGGTGAATCTTGGCAGAAATGTGGCCATCATTTAGGTTAATAAATGTTTCTGTGTGATAATCATCTATGTGAGTTATAAATTTGGTTATATCATTTGAAAGGAAATTCCTTTCCGTTAATGGTGTGTGGGAGCAGGAGGGGAGTGGACAGAGGGAAAGTTAGTAGGTTAGTTCATGGTATCGTTCTGCAAATATCTTTTTTTTTTTTTTAAAGATTTTATTTATTTATTTGACAGAGATAGAGACAGCCAGTGAGAGAGGGGAACACAAGCAGGGGGAATGAGAGAGGAAGAAGCAGGCTCATAGCGGAAGAGCCTGATGTGGGGCTCGATCCCATAACGCCGGGATCACGCCCTGAGCCGAAGGCAGACGCTTAACCGCTGTGCCACCCAGGCGCCCCATTCTGCAAATATCTTAAGTGGGGAAAGAGGAAAACAGATGACAAATAAAGGACAATGCAATTGTATTCTAACTGGACATATTTTTATCACCATTGAATCCATGCCTTATATCTTTTCTGAAAAATCAACAAAGTGACCATAAAGTAATTTCACTTTACATCAACTGTTTTGTAAAGGAAAGAACAAATGTTCTTGGGCACTGCTACCAGATGGGCTGGGATTTTAATATCAGCCTTCATACTTACCAACTGTGCAAACTTGGGCAAGGTACTTAACCAATCTGAGCAGAAATTTCCTCCTATCTAAAATTCATCCAACAAATTTGCCGTAAGGTCTAAAGTATGTAAGATTTTTGTCACGGAGGAGATGCTCAATAAATGATAATTAATATTATTATTATCTCTGTTTGGGTTTTCTTTGAATAAATTTCTGTGACCTAAATGAGGGACCTTATTTAAGGCATATACCTAGATCTTTATTAGAGGGATTTTTTTTAACCCAAATTGTATGCATCAAAATGTTTACTTGAGTGGAAGAAATTCTAGAGTGAAGAATTGACTTTCTAATGACTAGACAAAGATAGTTGAGTAAATTGTCTGATCAGTTCAGGAAAAAACAGTGGGGTGGGGTGCTCAGAGGTTGTCTTCCTCTGTCTATTGGTTCAGTTTATTGCTGTAAGCTTCTTTTCTTTTTTCTTTTTTAACAACAGAGACGTGGCCATTCCATTTCCAGTTTTGCCCTGGGACTAGAACTTTATATTTTTTTAAAATATATTTTAAGTGAACTCTGCCCCCAACGTAGGGCTTGAACCTACTACCCCAAGATCAAGAGTTGTATGCATGATGCTCTACTGACTGAGCCTGCCAGGCACCCCAGAACTATATTTTGAAATAGGGACAACTGGATTTAGAAAATTCCTTTTGTACAAATAGAACTCATTTACAACGAGTTATCCAAATATCCCATGACAGCATAATAAAAATGTGGGACTTTCATTTCATTAAAGGCTCCGGTTTACTATTCCCTGGAAGTGGCTGCTCACATTTGGAAACTGCTCTCTTTCGTGTATTTAAAATAGCATCTAATGGTAAGACAGTAATTGATTAAGAAGTCACTTGCTGATCTGAAAGTGCTGATGTGATTTCAAAATGTATTTAAGATGAATCCAGCTCAATGAGGCTTATATACATGGATTGGGGAAATAAGGAGCTTATCATAGGATTTTCATAGCCACCTCAAAATGGCAAATGAAGATAAATTGCACAAATCAGGACTACATGTTGTAATCAAAGAGGAACCTCTCCACAGACTGAAACAAACTTGGAAAACAAGTGAATGGAAGATTAAACAATGAAGTCTGAGTAAGATTACTTATTCCCCTGTGATTAAAGCCTGACAGGCTCCATGAGTCAAACTGTAAACACATACTAGTTACGGTGGACCTCACTGGTTTATACTTTGGCAAACCACAGCTGCCTCAAATTTACCATTGGAAAGGTGTTTTGGGGGAAATGAAAACTAGCTACCGCCTTCTTTCATGCATGTGATCTATTATTCATAATAAGCGATTCTTATGATAGGAGTAAGCCTTCTTATAATATTCCAGTGACTTTTCCACATTTTGAAAAATATATTTATAATACATAATCCCCTTATGTTTTTCATACCTGATTCACAAAATATTCAAGAATTTCCCATTATGTGCTTCATTTTAAGGTCTGAGATGCCTTCCGTTTTCTGAGTTGGAATCTTTACTAATCAATGCACTACTCCAAACGTACGGATAGACAAACAAGTACATGCCAAGAAGCACATGGTATAAATGAGAGGAATCTAAGTATGATATCAGCCAATAATAGCAAAGCTAATATTTATTCAGTTACTTACTGTTTGCCAAACTTTGGGCTAAGCACTTTAGAAGAACGATTTCTTTTAATCAGCAATCCTAATCAGACAAAATCCCAGTATCCCAGATTATAAGAATAAAGTGTTTTGAAAATCTTAATTGTTGATAAAGAATTAAATCCCTAAATGAGAATAAAAAGCATTTTGCAGGTGATTTCTTGGTAATTTGTAAAACTAAAGTTTTCCTGAAATTAACTGCATATTGATACCTACAAATCATACACTGCAAGTGTCTCCAGTCAAATTTTAAGTGATTTCTCTGCTTTATTAGTCATTTTTATTAAAGTTTATATGAAACTTCCAATTGACGCGCCAACCGAAGCCAAAATACAAATACGAAAGTATCCTGTCAGTAGAAACCAAGGCTAGAAGATCTTCCGTGATTTGGATTTTTCATTCATTCCTTGGACTGTGTTAACTTTCTTCCATGCACCACACCTTGGGGACACAAATAAGACATGAACTCCGCCCTCAAACAATACCCAGCCTATTAAGAGAGACATGTAAACAAACGATAGCAAATATAACACGCAACACGTCAGGTAATAGAGGTAGATGGAACGGAGGCCCAAAGGAGGAAGTAGTCAATTCTCACAGTAGAAACAACGAAAATTCTAAGAAACTTCATGGAAGCAATGACAGAAAAGGTCATGTTTTAGAGACACCTGGCTGGCTCAGTCAGCGGCACATGCAACTCTTCATCTCCTGGTTGTGAGTTCAAGCCCCACATTGGGTGTAGAAATTACTTTTAAAAACAGACAATGTATTAAATGTAGATGAAAATCTGTGGCTTCTGGTGGTTGTTCTATTTGCTTAAATGTTCAATCATCTTTTTGTCAAAAGATGAGTCATTAAAAAAAAAGAAGCATAACGTTCTATCTTAGTCACCTACCATTCCATACTATTTTATTTCTTATTCCTGACATTCTGTTTCTCCCAGCACTTACCTTAACTTCATTTTTTTCTTTTAAGTAACTAATCAGATTGTTTTCCTATCAAATGAAAATTCATTTCAATACTATGACAAAACCTAGTGACACCATGTGTAGGTAGAGGAGATGGGTACAAGCATGTTTATTCCCACATTGTTTATAAGAGAAAAATATGGAAGCCATTTAAAGATGCATAATAAGAGAATGGGTAAATTGTGGCCCTTTTATACAATGAAATATCATATAGCAGTTTAAATGAACTGGAAGAGGTGTATTAATACTTGTTGAGTGAAAACTTGAGAAGTGTAGAATATATCATTTCATAAAGATGGAAAACAGGCAAAAACCATTATCGTTTATGGATATATTTATAGTATAAGTTCAAAAAAAACACAAAAATTCAAACTCAAAAGTCAGGGCACCTGGCTGGCTCAGTCAGTAGAGCATGGGACTCATGATTTCAGGGTCATGAGTTCAAGCCCCACATTGGGCATGGAGTCTACTCAAAAAAAAACCCAACACAAAACAAACCCCAAAGGACGTCTGGGTGGCTCCGTCGGTTAAGTATCTGGCTCTTGATTTCAGCTCAGGTCATGATCTGAGGGTCCTAGGCTCAAGCCCCTCATCAAGCTCTATGCACAACAAAGAGTCTGCTTGAGATGCTCTCTCTCCCTCTCCCTCTCCCCCTACCCCCACTCACACGCTCTGTCTCTCTCTAAAATAAATAAATAAATCTTAAAAAAAAAAAAACCCTCAAAATTCAAGATAGGTGGTAACTCTGTCAATAGCAGGAGAAGAATGGGGCAGCTTGGTTACAGGGACTTCAACTACACGTGTAAGATTTTAATTCGGAGTGGAGAAGGAGAGGAAAAGAAGAATAAAGGAGGGAGGGAGAGAATGAGGAAGAGAGAGATCTGGAGCAAACAGACCACAATTTTATTAGATGACTGAGCTGGGTAGTAGATATACGATTTTTTGCTACATTATTCTCTGTACTTTATGTTTGAAATATTCTTGGGGTGCCTGGGTGGTGCAGTTGGCTCAGTATCCACTCCTGGTTTCAGCTCAGGTCCTGATCTCAGGGTCGTGATCTCAGGGTCATGGGATTGGGCCTCACAACAGGCTCCATGGCCAGCGTGGATTCTGCTTAAGACTCTCTTTCCCTCTGCACCCTCCCTGTGTGTGCACACATGCACGTGCTCTCTCTCTCTCAATTAAATGAACAAGTCTTTGAAAAAAGGAAATAGTCTATATTAAAATGAAGGATTGCTCAATCTTTATAATAATAGTCCACAATGTTACTAACCAAATCTAATAAATAGTCAAAATTTTTAAAGTAAAAAATGAGCAAACTGGGGCGCCTGGGTGGCTCAGTCGTTAAGTGTCTGCCTTCGGCCCAGGGCGTGATCCCAGGGTTCTGGGATCAAGCCCCGATCGGGCTGCCTGCTCCGCTGGGAGCCTGCTTCTTCCTCTCCCACTGCCCCTGCTTGTGTTCCCTCTCTCGCTGGCTCTCTCTCTCTCTGTCAAATAAATAAATAAAATCTTTTTAAAAAATGAGCAAACCGTACATATAATTTTTAAATTCTAGTAAAGGAACTTATTTGCATCTATGGGAGATAATATTTATGTGTAACTTTCCCACTTCCCTTCTAGAACATTCTTAAAAAAGACGACGGGAATGTCTTGGCATTATAAAGGAGGTGCTAGTGCTTATTAGCTACTCTGCTGTGAACCAATCTGTGAGAGAATGAAGGGCTCCTGAGAGACCAAGAAAAGACTAACAATCTGTCCAACACTTATTTATGCTTCTTTTTTTCTTAAGTCCCCTGAGGATTTTTAAGAAAGAGGTTCAGAGTTTAGCAGGCCTCCAAATGAAAAAGCATAATATTAATTCATTTTCTAATAACCAAGTGACTAGCTCCAGAGGCAAAATTAAAACCTCAGCTTGGTGAATAAACCAAGGTCAAATTCATAGTGGTTTCTGACACCAAAAGATGATAAAGATTTGAAGAGTGGCCGCATTTAGGGAAAAGGACCCAGGGCTGCGGGGTTGGAGACCTAGCTGCTAGGGCTAACTGCCACCGACTACAACTAGTAGGGTGATTTTAGAGTGGTCACTTTACCTCTCCCTGAACCTTCATGCCCTTGTCTGTAAAGTGAAATACTGGAGTTGATCATTCTAAGGTCCTTTCTAGGTCTAAAAGTCTATAATTTGGTATCCTAAATCATAGCAAGATATGAGCCCTTGGCTTAAACCATGGGTAATAAAAAATTTGCATTAGAGATTTCTGCAAGACTGATAAATGAGGTAGAAATAGGTCTCTAGACCTAAGCTTAAGCAAATTGTTTCCCCCTACTCCCCAAAAGAGGAGGTAGAGATAGAGAATATATGTGATGTAGAAATTAACATGAGTTCTTTGTAATCTGTGAGGAATCATGGCAAACTACAACAAAGCCAGAAAGTGGCAAATGCAAATGCCCTTTCTGATGTGTTATGTGTAGGGCACGGTTAAGCGTTAAAGGATGCAGTCCTAGCCCTCAAAAAGCTCAAGATTTTCGTAGGAAAGACAGAAAAAGAGTTAGACAGTAAGTATCGTAACAGAGGCATGTACAATGTGTTACAAACTCAGATAAAGCACTTCATCCTGACTAGGGAAATTGAGGAAGACTTCCTAAAGGAGGTGAGGTTTGAATTCAATTTTAAAGGATAAATAGGAATTAGCTGAGGTAGAAACAAGTGGGAACCTCATATGAGAAAGCAAAGATGTGATACGAGAACATGGTTATTTCAGTGAAGAGCAAGTAGCACGGTATGGCCATAATTCAGAGTAGAGAGATGTGGCAGGAGATGAGAGTGACAATTTAGGCAAAGGCCAGATCACAAAAGGCATTGAATGTCAACAAAGGGAGTTTAGATTTTTATTAACGGTAATGAGGAATCACTTTAAGCCAAGGATAGAGACAAGATACAAAGTGAATTTCAGTTGAATCTTTCTGAAAGCTCTGTGGATGACAGACTGTAGATGTGAGAGACAAGTCAGGGGGACCCGTTGTAAGACACCAATACAATAATCCAGGTGACTACTGAGGAAGGCCTGGGGGAGGGCAAATGCTCTGGTTCTCAAAAGAGTAGAAAAGGACAGATTCTGGAAAGTATAGATTGGTGAACTACGTTTTCCTCTCTAGAAAGCTCTCGAAAAATCACCTAAAAGGTCATTGAGGAGCCTTAGAAAATGCATTGATCACTAGGAACTACTAGCAGTTCACCCAAAGAGGCAGCCAGACCAACCTCTCCTTTGCGATAGGTCTTCCAGATGGAGAGATGAGAGAAGAGTCTGACCGTCAGTGTGCTTTGACTTCTCCACACTAACCCTGTGCTGTTCCTGCCCTTGCCCTTAATCACAATAACCTAGACAAATATTTTTCTGTAAGGATTGTTAGAACCTCAGTGAGACCCTTGCCTGTCAGAGATGCCTTTAAATCCAAAAAAAGGCCAAATAAAAGATGCTGGGACTTGCAATTTTTCCTAATCTCAGAGGCTATGGCAGCCAATCACCTGTGAGCCTTGACACTCTGCTATGTCAAGAATTCAACAGGATACTCCAGATGAGAACGGACCAGGCTGTCAAAGCCAATTGATTCTGTTTCATATTGGTTATTCTCAGTGTTAATCCTTACATCAATTTGTACCCATTCCCAATGGATGACTATGGGTCCCCTCTTGGGGGACCTGCCGGCCTCTCTTCCATTCCCACCCTGGGGCGCTGTGCACAGCTGGTTCTTCCCTAGAATGCCCTCTCCCCATGCTTAACTTCTCTGACTTTAGGCCTCAGCTGAAGGCCTTCTCTGGCCACCTCACCTAAAGCTAGGGTGTCCCTTGGTTTCACCATCTCTGACCCTTGTTTTCCTTCAGGACATTCATGACAAGCTGCACTGATTTATTTGTCTGCTTTCTCGTCTGCTTTGGTTTGGTTTTATCTTGTCAGTCTCCCACAAGAATTAGAAACCCCTGAGGGCAGGGACCAGGTCTGTCTTACTCATCACTGTATTACCAGTGTGAAGCATGATGTCTGGAATGTAGTAGGTTGTCAATTAATATTGAATGAATGAACGAATGAGTGAATCTCTGTCTTCCTTGATCCAAACTTGTCTCATTTATAAGACTCCAGTTTGCTTCCTCAGCCTCTCCACTGTGCTTTCTGCCCTGACCAGCCACCAACCTTCTCACCCACACAGTATCCTATTTCACCCTTCACCTCTGCCTGGCTCAGCCCTTCCAGCCAGCTCTCTCCCCTCAGGCTACACAATGAACCATGTGTTTGTCTTGGAGCTGTTTCTTTTGCTGCCTCAGTGATCGGCTAGAGCTATTAAGCTCAGCTGATCCTTGTTGCCTCTCCTTGACAAAAAAATAACTAAATAAAAACGAAAGACAGAAAACCACAGCTGCGTTGGGATCCTACAGCCAATCCTTGAGTACTGGCTCTAATTGTCAAATTTATATCAGGCACAAAGTTGGCAGTGTGGCTAATACAATGGTGAATCGATATCATGATGATCTGGAACAATCACATCTTTGGTCAATCACATCATTGGAACACTCTTTTCAAGCTGGGTTCCACACTTGAAGGGGCAAATATTGAAAACTTTAAGTATGTCCAGACGAAGGTGATGAGTTTGTAAATTGTTGAAATAGGAATGGAGCTTACTACACGGACTCTGAAGCCAGCCTGAGTTTGAACCCCAGCTCTACTACTTACTATGTGATATTTACAAATTAACTAATTTTGTGCCCTGATTTCCCCAGCTATGAAGTGGGGCTAAAAATAATGCCCATCTCATAAAGCATTGTGGGGATCAAATGAGTTGACACATGCAAAGCACACACCAGCCAGAGAGAAGCAGCAACAGCTCGGAGTGTGTGTCCCCTACCAAGCACAGCACTTTCCGGGCTGCTGCCCCAGGTCATCACGCTAAAGAAGCCCCAGACTGAAGCAGCCAATGGGGCTGTCTTCCTTCAACCACCAGAGAGCAAAGCCCAAGAGTAAGAAGTAGGCCAACGGAGACCTGAGGCTGGGGTGGGGTGGGGAGTGGGCCAGGTCTCCTTCCAGGCAGGAGCAATCCTGACTCCTCTGCCCTCTTCTAGCTCCTGAAAGGAAGAACTTCCCAAAAGGTACAGTCCCAACGTGAGCAGCTAACTGTGCCCAGCATGGCCATTCAGTGGAAGGTCCTCACTCTGGGCCAGCCTCCATCCACCTGGGGGAAGTAGGAGGAAGCAGCCCTGAGGGGCGGGGGGGAAGAACCTTAGGCTGAGGTCCTGCCTGGCTTTGTAGGTAGAGCATGTGACTCTTGATCTCAGGGTCATGAGTTCGAGCCCGATGTTGGGTGTAGAGATTACTGAGGGAAAAAAAAAAAAAGCACCTCAGGCTGCATGGAGGCCTTCACATTGAAGCAGCCGGAGAAAGAGTGTGTTTGAGCCCCAACCATGAGACGCTCCCTTGGGAATCTGGTCAACCATAAACGGCCCATAAGATCCACCAATAAACACCTAGGTGCATTTGGGTTCCTAACTAGTGTATAACACACGACATGTCAGGGGCCATATCTTTTTCTTTTAGTTTCCCCAGACAGAACCTAATACACTGTGTTGCATGCAGTAGGTGCTAAATAAATGCACTGAATTTCAGGAGATGCTCATCCTACCAGATGTAAATCGATTTGACAATAATCAGATGATGAATAGCATTAATATGAAGAAAATCTATGGCACTGAAAGACCGGAATCTGCCATAATCCTCTGCTTCCTGCGTTACCCAGGTATTTACACAGAAGGCAGCAATGGGAATTGTTAGGAAAAAGTGTAAACAGATAAGGATTAAAATCCTTGTTGTGTCTCTAATTTGCTATGTGAGTCCTGCCCTTAAGTCACCTAACACTTAGTAGGGCTTCAATTTCCTCATCTGAAATGAAGGTAGAAGACAGTAGTTATGACAGCAAATGAGAATTATGGGGATGAGCATCGGAGACATGACTGGGCAGAGATTCATTTCTGTCACATTTCTCGGCAGGGAGAGCCCTGGTCTCATGTTGGCAGTGTCACAGACTTCCCTGGTTGTCCCATGTACTTGAAAAATGAAGAAAATGAAGGTGGTCCGTGAGGTCTGACTAATGTTAGAAAAAGATTCTAAATCCATCAAGGTCAAGTTACCCCTCATTACAACTCTTAACCTGCATTTTAATATAAATGGAATTACACAGAACTTTCGGGGGACAGAACCAATGCCAGCTTTAGGGTGTAAAGGGGTTGGGATGAGGGAGCAAGATTTGGAATCATCTGGAGCAGGTACCCATTTGTGTAGGGTATCCAAGCAGCAAAGATCCATCCTCCAGGTGAGGGGATGGGATGTGTAGTGCAGAAGAGAAGGGATCCATATTGCCCTGATCCCCTTCTTTTCCTCAGGCAAGGTCTCCATATGTCTCAGTCCATTCAAGCTGCTATAATGGAATACCATAGATTAGGTGATTATCAACAGCAGAAATTTATTTCTCACAGCTCTAGAGGTTGGGAAGTTCAAGATCAAGACACTAGCAGATTCGGTGTCTGGCGAGTGCCCACTTCCTGGTTCACAGATGGCAATCTTCTGGCTTGGGGGAAGGAGCAAGAGAGCTCTCTGGGGTCCCTTTTATAAAAGGACTAATTCCAGTCAGAATGGCCCCACTGTCACGAGGTAATCACCTCCCAAAGGCCGAACCCTCCAAATACTACCACATTGGGAATTAAGTTTCAACATATGAATTCGGGGGACACAAACATTCAGTCTATTGTGCCATTCTTGAAAGAGTGAAAGAGGTTCATTTTCTTCCAAGACTCCTCATTACTAAACCAAGGGTCAAGAACAATAAGTCAATCCATTACTTATTGTTTTAAGACTGCATTGTGGCTTAATCTTGGTTCAAAGAAAATGAGACAGGCTGATGTTTCAAAGCCAGAACGGTAGCAAAAAAAAAAAAAAATGGTGCCAAATATGGAAGTTTATTATATTCATAGTGGGGTGGAAAGCAAAGAATTAACAGGAACAAAAGTAACACATATGCCCCCAAATCTTCAGTTATCTCATGATGAGTCATTTGCTGAAAGCAGTGGTTCAAGAGGGCTACACCATATTTTGAAACTATGCTAAGTAACAGAGTGAAGAGGAAGAGAAAGGAAATAGAATCTTATCAAGAAGGAAATGAGCCAAGCAAAAGCAAAAGAATCTCTGAAATACTTGTGAAGTCAATCTCTTTAGAAACCTCAGAGCCCCTAAGCCCTATGGGGGAGGAGAACCATGACTGTAGGCCCTTCATGGTTTATCGTTGATGATTCTGAAACTTGGCCAAGTCCAGTCAGAACTCCAGAATTGTATTTTTTTATATCTCTAATATTATTGGAACACCAGCTTGTTGTTGAAAAAACAACAAATTTCAACTGAACAAGATGAAGATCATGTGAAATCAAATACAG
Source organism: Ailuropoda melanoleuca (assembly GCF_002007445.2). NCBI lineage: Eukaryota > Metazoa > Chordata > Mammalia > Carnivora > Ursidae > Ailuropoda > Ailuropoda melanoleuca. Next base: position 112,890,187 of record NC_048221.1, read on the forward strand.
CATTTAGAAGTAGATTGATTTCTAATGCAAATGTTACCAGCGGCAAAGGGAGATGATTACCTGCCCCAGGAATATTACCCAGATAATGAAAATTGAGCCCAAAGATGTAACTTACTTTATTGGGAGGTGGTTCTTGAGGTGGTTTAGGGAAATAATATCAAACAACTTTTCTACCTACAGTGAGGGTAATTTACATATATTGGATTCTCTTTACCATGTAATTGTTAGTTTCCTAATTTACTGCTTGATTGTTAACTCTTCAAAAACAATAGCAGCTTCTCCAACAAAATTCTATTCATTCTTTCAAGCTATAATTGTAGAAATTTCTTCACTCTTGAATTCCACTAATTTCCATTAATTATCATTAAATTAGTAGATTAAACTTTAAGACCTTCTTCAATTGAAATGTTTGTTAATCTAATTCTGCCATTCTCCTTAGGGAGAATGTTAACTCAAAAATATTTGTTCTTTTGTGTTTGTATTTGAGAATGTTAACTCAAAAATACTTGTTCTTTTGTGTTTGTATTTCTGTTTACTCTTTTCCCCTCTCAAGTTAATCATTGGGGACTTTGTTTTTCCTACTTTGAAATGACCTAATATTAAGAAAAGGTATGTGACCTATTTGCAGAAAGCGACAATGAACTGGTTTAAAAGGTTTCTTTGTTTGTGTTTACATATAAGCTATAAAATAATTACTAAAAAGTGAAATTCAGTCACTTTTCTTCACTGAAGATTAGCTCTATCAGAGTCTTAGTATTACTGAAATCAAAGCACTAGTGACATTAAATTCTCTGATGAATAAGCTTCTGTTCAATGTTTACATTTTTTAAACAAGAACAGTGTTTCAGATTTCTTATATATCCATTTACATTCATCATGCGATACTGGAAACCGTATGTATTACATTACATTATAATGAGTCATCGCCACTAGGCCAACAGGAAGTAACAAAAAAAGCCAAGAAACAATGTGATTAACTGAATGCTCGACATATTTTAATATAGCAGCATTTTCTTTCTACAGAATAGACAAGAATGCCAACAGATATGTGAGTGTATACTATATGTGCATTACATAGCATATAATTATATGCACACAGGCATTCATATGTAGACGTACACATATGAATAAACACATATTATTAAATTCCAACACAAATACGTTGCTCTCCTTTCCTCAGTAAAAAAGAATCTGTATCTTAAAGTTGAATCTTAAAAGCCATTATAAAAAATCATCTTTATACATTATATCTAATCTACATCTGGTATGTGGTTCTTTGTCTATTTCTGCATCTAGTATGATTTTTCTTACTAAAGTTTAATTTTCTTTCAATTTTAACACATCACAAAGATGATCACATATATTTCCTGCATAAAATTTATTTCCCTGAGAGAAAGCTTCTCAAAACAAAAGATAAACTAAGAAACAAGAAGCAAATTGATTTAAAAATCAACAACCCTTAAAATGAGCTCTTAAAAATGCGACTCTTTTTTAATCTTGGTAAATTACTGTTGTAACTGATCCTTTTGCATGGTGTTTATTCAATGTAGAAGTGTGTGACGGTGTATTCATTTTCAGTCCTACGAGTTATTTGCAATAAAATTAGAAACTCATTTCTGTTTTACTTTTTTTTTCAAATTAAAAAAAATCATTATCCTTATCTCTAGGTCTCTAATTGTGGTAGCATCTATAGACCCCTAACTCTTGGCATGTGCTATGTTAGACAAACATATCCCATATAAAATTTATATAAAGGAAGGGACCTCCCAAACCTCTCTCCCTGTCTTACATTATTTCAAAAATAAACTCAGGGCTCAGCAGTATGTATTTATGGTCATTAGCATTTTTTTTTAATTTCCGAAGAAATCAGCAAACTTTCGAGTTGATTATACTTAAACTACAGAATCACGGAGTTTTAGGCAAGAATCCCTCATTTTACCTCAGAGATTGAGTGACTGGCTCAACAACACATAGCCCTCAGCAAACAGAAGGCTTGCACCAGAACCCGGGTCCCTTTCCCAGGTGGGTAATCCCCAGTGTGTGTGCTGTAAGATACGTGCAGATAACGTGTTGTGATCTTTATTGAAGAGAAAACGAGAATCAGCACTCTAAAATACCATTCAGCTCCATAGGATCCCAGGCTATTCTAGCCCCGTTCTAAACAAATAGAAATTTGTAGATTTTATAAGCACAGCCAAATTTTCAAATAAGGGAATAAGGCAAAAGCAGCAGCATAGGAAGGATGTGTGCTTAAAAAAGAATGTGCCTCTTCTTATCTCAGAAATACTGCGTATACATTTTCTTAACTTGAGAAGTCAAGCTAAATTTGATTAAGCACATTTCTACATATCACATGAGCCTACCACTAGTATAGGAGAGAGTGGAAACCAAAAGAAATGCCACAGATTTCATGGTGTGATTCAGTTTCTTTCCAAATGACACTTCCTTTGAAAAGGCATATATTTGGAATTTGCCTTTTAGAAAATGCTTCTTTTCAATTTTCAAATATATTTCTGGTGTAATTAATCTAATCTGCATTTCAAAGCTTCTTGAGCTGAGCTTTCCACCAAGCACGAGATCTCTGTTTATGGACCAGAACAGAGAACAGTATATTGGACAAAATCCGGAAGAGTCAACATGATGGTAGCCGTAAGATGATAGAGCCTCCATATATCATCAAAGGCATAGTCTTTCCAAGATGGCTTCTCAGACACCCGTTTATCCTTATCCATGTTCAAGTGCCCAACGGACATTTTATTGCTATACAAATCCTGCAGAGTAAAGAGAAAAAGTGCAGAGAAAAACATCAGATGAGAAAAAAGATGAACCTTTATGGAAGGTGAGCCTGAGGATGAGGTCTACTTAAAATGGGTACATCCAGGGGCACCTGGGTGGCTCAGTCGGTTAAGCATCTGCCTTCGGCTCAGGTTATGGTCCAGGGTCCAGGGATGAAGCCCTGAGTCTGGCTCTCTGCTCAGCAGGGAGTCTGCTTCTCCCTCTCTCTCTGCCTGTCACTCCCCCTGCTTGTGCTCCCTCTCACTCTCTCACTCGCTCTCAAATAAAGAAATAAAATCTTTAAACAACAACAAGAACAGCAGCACTTATATCCAAGGCAACTATATGAGGTGGAGACAGCTAATTGCTTACTTAAGACATTTCAAATTCTGAACTTCACTAACCCAAAGCAAAGTATTTACCTTGATTTGACACTAGACATGGCACTGGGGAAGAAGAACAATGGGGAGCCATTGGCCAGTGTTCTCAGTTTTCCATACTCATGTGTTCCAGAAATCAATAAAGTTGCTGTATTTCCAGAGAATGCATCAGAGATTAAAATAGCAGAAGAAAATGGAGCTACTGTTTGAGGAGGAACTAATCTGCTTCAGAAGATTTGGGATGATGAAATTCAATCAGACTTTTATGTAGCTGTTCCAGAAATAATGCCCAAGCTTAATCAATTAAAGAAGGAAATGGGAAGAAAAAAAAAAGATTGCCAAGGCTTACTTGGAATTCCATTGCCTGTGACATCCCCAAAGTTCTTGAATTATTTAAAACTGGATATGACATTAAGGTAGATGAAGAAAGGCAGAATATTTTCAAGACCAAAATAGCATACTGGACATGGCACGTGGCCAGATAGCTGCCAGATAGCGGCAGGCTAGGAGCTGTTATCAATGTAGGCACAGACTGCTGAATTTGGGACCCTTTGTGGTAGGCGCTTTCCCTGGAAGTTTGCGACTAAAGATGGAGCCATTGTTGCCTTGAGGAGCAGAAACCAAAGAAAGCCACAATGCACCTGCCCAGAAGTGTTGCTCTGGGAAATTTTCAGGGGCTTAAAGAGCCACAGCAAATTTTGAAACTGTATAATTTAGTGTCCTGTTATTTCTTGATCATCCAACTTGGAAATGGATTTTAATGCTGGAAAATCTTATAACGCTTTCAAAAGTAAGAAAATAAAATGTTCTCTATGTCTGAAAAAAAAACCAGTGTCTTGAATTATTAGATAAGTTTTTCTTCTTCAAGTATTTACATGAATTTTTTGGGCTTTGTATGGATGGAGCTTTGAAATATTCCAATTCCATGAAATATTTTATTATATAAGGTTCATATTTATTAAACCCTGTAGGATGTACTTTTCCGTGGAAGTGAAGATTCGGTTCAATTATCATTTTCTTCAGTACAGAGAGTATACAGAGCAGCGTCTGGGTGATGGAGGAAGTTCAAAGATAAGTAAGCCAGTCTTGAGAGATTTTACCCATAAGGGGAAATACAAAGCGATAAAATACTTGTAAGCCACAAGTTATAGAGGTCCTAAAAAGAAAGAGATAACTTCCAGGGGTGGCTGGAGGAAAAGCTTCAGACAGAAGCTAGCATTCCAGATGAGCCCTGAAGGGCCAACAGAGGAGTATCACAAGCAGAAGGGCAGTGAAATGAGGGGTTGAGGTTTCAACTTGACTATTGCCCTTTTTCATTTATGGAACCACACAGTCATCTTCCCAGCATGGTGCCAGCTCCTTTGTTCTAAACCTTGGTTCTACCTCCCCACTGGGCAAACACATTCTGACTCCCCCAGGAGCCCGGTTTCTGAGAGCTGCCCTGTACTCCTTCCCCCACAGAGACTCCCCCGGTCAGCAGTTCTGCCCTTCACAAGCGACCTGACAGAAGCAGTGCAGAGCAGCGTTCGCAGTCTCATCCGAGCCCCCAACACATGCCCATTCCCCCCCCTTCCTGTCCTGCTTGACGAACATGCCATCCAAACTAGAAACCTGGCCACACGTGGGACCTCATCCCCACTTCCAATGCTTCCATGACATCCCCACGTGATAGTCCTTAACCTGGGGTAACAAGCTTTTCTGTCCAACCAGATCTCCCATCTCCCCTACCCCTCACTCACCGTGACTCCTTCTAGACCCTGCCCCACAGACACACATACACACACACACACACACACACACACACAGAGGCATCATGTCGGTTCACCTTTCTGTTTGCGTATTCTTCCCCCTCTGTGTGGAATACCAGCCTCTCTTCCCTGGGTTGCCTAAATAGTTCTTACTCAACCTTCAAGTCCCAGCTTGAATGAGTTTTCTTTTGATAGCGTCTTGCTCTTTCTAATACAACCTTTTAGCCTTTCTAGACTGAACTCATTCCTCAGATCAGCACAACACATCGCCCCTGATGTTTTGTCCACCCAACAGAGGATTCTACCTCCTTTGGGGTGGGAAACGCAATAAAGCTATGAATATTTATGTTAAGTCCTTTTTTTTTTTTGGTGGGGTTTCTAAAATAATACACTTTGACACAAACTCATCAAATTATTGCCACATTTAACTATCCTGCTTCATTGTGAAAACCCCAAAATTATCTAAAAGAGGAATGATAAGGGACCAGAGCAGACACACGAACAGGGCAGTGGCAAAAAGAAAAAATTCAAGGAAAAAGGATCAGTAGAAGGTATAATTAACTGGCTCTGGAGAAAATAGGAGGAATCAAGAGGGGGTATGAGTTGGAGCCTTTGCAACTAAGAGGAAGATAGTATCTGTGATGGAATTTGAAAAGTTCAAAAGGGGAAGAAATTTCTTTTTAATTTTAGAACATTTTTATTGAAGTATAACTAACCTACGATGTTATATCAGGTTCAGGTGTACAACATAGTGCTTCCCCAATTCTATACATCACTCAGGGCTCACCATGGAAAGTGTAGTCACCATCTGTCGCCATACAATGTTATTATAATATTATTGACTATATTCCCCATGCTGTACCTTTCATCTCTGTGACTTATTTATTCCATAACTGGAAGTTTGTGGCCTCTTAATCCAAAAAGGGAAGGAAATTTGATGGGACAGCAGGACCTCAAGCAGATGTACCACAACCAATTTACAGCTATAGAGCTCAGGGGGGAAAACATCCTAGGGTAAAGATAGGGAATCATCGTAGAGATTACCAAAGACGTGAAATGATTTAAAAAAGAGAGGGTAAAACCAGAGCGCAAAGGCCGTGGCCATGTGGGACACCCACAGTTGCAAAATGAGAGAAGGAAGTGAAAGTAGTTAAAAAAAAAAAAAAAAAAAAAAAAAAGGAAGAGTCAGAAGAGGGAGGGAACCAGGACAGTGGAACATCGAATCGGACAAAGGGAGAGGGGTATAACGGAAGAGCAGTCAACGTTGTTGGATGCTGCTGAGGGGTGAAGGAAAATGAGGACCAAAGAGAAAAGCTGTTCAGTTGGGTGGTTGGGAAATGACAGAGAGTGTGGTTTCCAAAAGAAAAGCAGGAGAGGAAGCTAAACCACAGATAGCCTAGAACAAAAGGGAGTAGACTTGTAGCCATGGTGGTGCTTGGAGGACCACTCTAACCCACCATGATAGTGCTAACAGATGGAATATAAAATGGGAGAAATGTTAGGCATGTTCACACTTAAAAACACCTCTGCAGCCCAGAAATGGAAAGGAAACAATATGGTGAGTGGCTGGATTCTGCCAAATGCAAACAGAGGCATTCAGGAGCTGGAGTCATTCCGGGCATCGGAGGCTAAACATCTCCACGTGAGGCAGAAGTCCCATCTGAAGTCAAGGGCTAGGATCAAGAGTTGGGAGCTCCCTAGGGCTACAGGCTTGTACAAACCGAGATACATGAGGGGGTGGAAGAATCAGACACAGTCTCATGGCCAGAATCCAATCCCGGAGAAGAGACTGGATGTACAATACTACACGAGAAGACCAAGGTCTGGCCTGAGAGTCCCAGAAACGAGATGGAAATAACCACAGGACTACTAAATAGGGAAGGTTGAGTTCAGGGGGACAGAGGAAGGAAGGAAGGGAAGCAGGGAGGGAAGGTGGGTGGGAGGAAATTAGAGCTAAGAAAGAGTGCCCAAAATAGAAGCAACAACACCAAGAAGAGTTCACTCCAGACCAAAAATGGAGGGGAAGGTTATAAGACAAAGAAAAGAAATTGGAGGTTTATATATTGAAATATTGAAAGAGGTTTAAATATGGTGGAGTGGTCAGCTCTTGTTTTTTGTCTCTCCAGCATCTTTCTTTTTTTCTTGGAGAACCAGACTTGCTCCCTGCCTGTATGCATATTCTAACCCCCTAACTACCATGATTGGCTCAGAGATGAGCATGTGAGCAAATCGATGAATTAGAACCAATCCTGAAATTCTTGTGGGTAACAACACTAAAAAAGGAGCAGACTTCCTCTGGATATGGCTGAGAGACTAGAATGTAAGCCTGGAGCTTCTGGCAGACTTTTGTCACCACACAGGGAGATCCTGCCTCGAAATGGAGCCGCGACGGAGAGAAGTATCCTAGAGAGATGGAGAAAGCAAGACCAAGGTCCAACGACAGTGTTTGATATCCTGGTATCCTGGATCCAGTCGTACTGGCTTCTTATCAGCTCAGTGAGCCCATGAGTTTCCTTTTTTGATCAAGTTGGTTTGAATTATGTTTCTTTTATTCTTACCTGAAAGATTCCTGACAAAACAAAAACAAAGAGGCATAGCTTTTTCTATTTGCAGATAACATGAGCAGCTACGTAGAAAACCCAAGAAAATCAACTGAAAAACTTCCAAAAACTAATGATGCAAGGTCAAATGCAAAAAAAAAAAAAAAAGTCAACAAACTGATCATTTTAAAAATAGAAAGTGTGATACAAAGAAAAAAACAGATTCCATTTACAATAGCAACAAAATTAGAAAGTAGTCACCAATAGCACCATATCTTGCAGATATGTGCAAGAACTACAAGAAAAAGGGGCGCTTGGGTGGCTCAGTCAGTTAAGTGTCTGCCTTCGGCTCAGGTCATGATCCCAGGGTCCCAGGATGGAGCCAGCATCAGGATCCCTGCTCAGTGGGGAGCCTACTTCTCCCTCTCCCTCTGCCTGCTGCTCTGCCTGCTTGTGCTCTCTCTCTCCTTCTCTCAAAAATAAATAAATAAAATCTTAAAACAAAAAAGAAACTTATTATAAAAAAAAAGAACTCCAAGAAAAAGATGTAGAACTTAGACAAAGACCTGAATAAGAGGACTTAATGTTATCAAGACAACAATTGTCCCCAAATTATTCAAAAATTCAATGCATTTCCAATAGAACCAGAATTGATCAATAGCTCAATGGAACCGAGTAGAGAGCCCAGAAATAAGCTCAGATACATGAGAATTTAGTATGTTATAAGGGTAGTATTTCAAAATAATGAGGGAAAGAATGGACTCTTGAATAAGTGATGTTGAAACAGTTGGCTATTAGAAAAAAATTGTTACTTTTCTACATCACGTGATTTATTAAAAGAAATTCTAGATGGATTTAGGTAGGAAAACAAAAATATTATCAAACTGTTAAAAAAATATATATAGAAGACCATGTTTATGACCTTGGGGATAGGAAAGATCTCCTGAAACAATGTACGAAATGCAAAAACCATAAAGAAAACGGTTGAAAAACTGAATAAATTTTACTTTACTAACACTTTAAATTTGTCCAACAAAAGAAACTGTAAATGACATTAAAACTCCAGTTGTAGACTGGGAAAGCACATTGTAACATATATAGCAAAGGACTTGCTCTCCTATGTCCTCAAGAAAAATATCAACAGAATAGGAAAACGGACAAAATATATGACAGGCAATTCACAAAAGAGGAAACATACATGGCAATGGCAAACTGTTGTTGTTGTTGTTTTAAAGATTTTATTTATTTATTTATTTGACAGAGAGACAGCCAGCGAGAGAGGGAACACAAGCAGGGGGAGTGGGAGAGGAAGAAGCAGGCTCCCCGTGGAGCAGGGAACCCAATGCGGGGCTCGATGCGGGTCTGGATTCCAGGACTACGGGTATCACGCCCTGAGCCGACGGCATATGCTTAACGACTGAGCCACCCAGGCGCCCCCGCGGCAAACATTTGAAATGATGCTCAGTTTCATCAGTTTCTGGGGGTGGGGGTAGGGAATGAAAATAAAAACAAGGGGATACCATTTTTCACACATTTGACTGGCAATAGACAAGGAAGATCGATATCCAGTGTTGGCAAGCATTCTGGGAAAGACGTGATCTCTTGTATTGCTGGCAATATAAATTGGTCAAGCTCTTTTGGAAAACAAATTGGGCAGTGGTCCTCCTAACGTCAGAAGCGTCTGTCTTTTGACCCAGCAATATCACACTTTGGTATCTACCCCGCAGAAATAATACTTGCAAATGGGCAAAAAGAAAGCAGGGACAAGGTTGTTCACTGATGTTTTAAAAACTTAGAGCAACCTAAATGATTATCGAAAGAGGGACAGTTAAATAAACAGCGAGGTATCTGAGTTACGTAAGAGTATGCGCTGGTTAAAAAGAATTAGAACACACAGACACAGTAAAATCTCCAAAAGACATGGCTAAATAAAAAAAAAAATTGAAGAACAGTCCACACTACATGATATGCAAAATTCCCTCTCCCTCTTTCTCTAAATCTCTTTTGTGTATACACACACATATGTATAAAAATATATAATATACAGGTAAATAATGCAAATATATAAATATCTGAAAAGATACATTCCAAATTGAGCTCAGTGTTTGCCCAATGCAGGAACCTGAAATGGAGGTGGGAGGAAGGGTGGGAAGAAAAATGTTTTATTCATCTGTAGTCTGTGATTTTTTTTTTTAAGAGTCCTTATAGCTTTGTGAATGTAGGTCTTCCCTCTGTTTAGGAAAAGACCTTCCCCTTTCTAAAGTCCTCCTCCGTGTCAGGCATGGGGGGGCCCCTGCACTGCATTCCAGACTAGCTGCATTCCTGGTGAAGCAGTGAGTCAGCCCAGGGTGCCCTGGGGCCAGGCCCAGGCCCGGGTACAGCAACTCTGTGCTTCACTCCCGTGTCAACATTCACAAGGACGGACCACGGGCAAATCCATGTCAGTTCCTTTCTCGTATCCAGCTCATTTTTGGAACAGATATCACAGAATGGAGTGAGAATGGGGGTCAAGCAAATCACGACTCCTCCCACCTTCTCAGAGCCTCTGGTAACCAGCCAAACCCGTCTGGCAGTGGGGAAGTGGAGATGCAGCGGAAATGCTTGTGGACTTGGGGCACTGCTCACAGCAAAAGGGCAAGCTGGGGATACCATGGCTGGAAATTTTTTAGTGCAGTCAAGTGTTCCCTGCCCATCTGGCAGACTATGCAGTTTTTCTTGCATTCTTTGTGGATAATTGTAGGGCAGACAAAATGGCCCTTCACCCCCATGCGTGAAGCTCTGGAGAGATGATCCATAGACCACAAAGATATGCTGAATGGGGCGGGGGAGCCCGAGGGCTGTGAACAACTTCCTAAAGAGAAGGCCAAGAATAAATTCCTTACTTACCAGTCAGTGGCATCCGAAAAGGAGAGGAAGTCGGCATGTATAAAACAGCTGTGTAAATTATAAAGCTCACAGGGTGCGACTAACCTCATCACGCTACTTCCTCAACACTGGATTCCCTCCTCCTTTCTCCTCTTATACCCCAAAATAATCCCAAAACAATCATCAAACTGGGGGAAAGGCAAACCATTCTGGGAAGGAAAAAATAGCAGCTGCTCTAGATATCTTTTTCCGAGTCTGGCTAAGACTGTTGAAGTTCTTTCTCGTTTTCTTTTCTTCTTGGCTGCCTTGACAGCCCTTCAGGATTTCAGCTGGCTCCAAGCACAGCTCAATAAAGATTATTCCGGAGAAGTTTCATATTCCTAAGATTCCTTACATTTCTTTCTTTAATTTAGGAAATGAGGTTGAAAAGGCTGAAAAACAGCCCAGATTGCACCATTTCCTATGCAAGTTTCTTGCAAAGCAAGCTGTGCCTCCAGTTCCAACAAGAGCAGAGAGGCAGTTCTGAATGGAAGGTGGGCGGTGGGTCCTTTGGAGCCTTGGTAGGACTATTTGTCTTTTGAAAAGGCCCCGGCAGGCCCAAAGGCTGTCTGAAAACTTTTTGTAAAGAGGGAAGGGGGAAAAAAAAAAGGAAACTTCTGTGTGCTCAGCCCCTGAAAAAGCCAGTAACTGCTCTGTGGACTTCATTCATTCACCAAATGTCTGCTTTGCGCCTCTGCCATGCCGAGCTCTGTTCTAGATGCAGAGGGTAGAGCAGTGAAGGCAACCAGGTGTCTGATGCCTTCAGGGCATTGCTGTGCAGGGGGTGCTCTACGGAGAGGACTGGAGGAAACCCTTTCCCCGGCTGTTTCCTCTCCCCTGGGGCGTGCTGTTCCTTCCCTCCTTTCGCCCCGTCCCTTCCTCCTCCAGCACCCTTGGTTTATTATACCCTTCACCTTTCCCCTTTGTAATCACATGGCCCTTTATAAACATCAAAGGAAAATAAGCAGAACCGGGGAGCTGATGAAAACGAGGCCTATGACTCAGAGGAGGATGTTTTTCTATTTTTCATTCTGACAACTCTCCTCTCAGAAGAACCTAGGAGGCTTTTCGTTATAAGAATAGTCTGTCTCTCCTTTGAATAGAGATTCCTCACTTTTGCTCTTATTGTCAAAGTCTACTTTCAGTTAGCCACTGCTGTTGGCCTACAACTCACCTGGGCCCTCAGAGTAGCCTGGCAGTCATTTCTTGCTTCCTTATGCAGCTTTGGGGTTTTTCATCCTTCATGTAGTCTCTTTCAAAAAAAAATATCTCCATACTCCTTGGAGTTCCCTACCCACGTCTCACCCCAGCCCCCACCCTTGCGCAGTTAGCCTCAACTGATGACAGTGCTCCTACTTGAGATAGAAAATACAAACCATCAGAAAAGGACTCCTTTCATTTCTACTCACCTCACCTACATAGAATGGTTATTTGTGCCCCCCCAAAAAATTCATATGCTGAAACCTAATCCCCAAGATGATGGTATTTAGAGGTGGGGTCTTTGGGAGGTGATTAGGTCATGAGGGTAGACCTATGGTGGCTGGGATCAGCACCCTTATAACAGAGGCCCTGGAGAGCTACCCCCACCCCCAATCAGGACACGGCGAGAAAACAGCCAGGAAGCAGGCTGTCAGGAGACACTGAATGTACCATGCTTTGATCTCGGATTTTCCAGCTTCCAGAACTGTAAGAAGTACATTTCTGTTGTTTATCATCCACTCAGTCTATCACAGCAATTTCCCTACAGACATTTTCTCCATCCTGCACAAAGAAAGGGTGTCCTCTCAATTAAAGTGAGCCCCTGCTCCACATTTTTGCAGCTACCCCCTTTAGTCTTCTCGGGGAAAGCACCCCCTCGGTTACCTCCCCCCCTCCATTTCTTCCCCTCTGCTGGATCCTTGCCTTCAGTCCGACACAAAACCCTGGCCTTTCCTCGTACGAACTTCCTGCTAAAAGCTGGTCCAGAAACATGCAAGGACAGATAATAAATAAAAGCAAACCAGGATGAGGGTCACATAAAAATACTGACTATTGGGTCTTTCGGAATCACCCTTATGTCTCTCACCTTCTACTCCTATTCTACTTCCTGAGATATTTTATCGATTATCTAATCTTTCCAGTGAATTTTTAAGTTTGCCAATCATACTTTTCATTCCCGAGGTTCCCTCATATTTCTGGACATTTATATTATAGCATTCTTGCTCTTGTTTTAGGTAGGTAACATCTTCTCAAATCTCTGAAAGTACTAATTAGAGGTGGTCGGGTTGTTTCTTTTTAATAAATGTATTTCTATTCCCTGAATTATTTCTCTGTGGGGTCCTCGTCGTTAGGCGTGTGCTGCTGAGTCCTCACATTTGCTGCTCCAGGTCACGCTTCTGCATTCCACATTTGTATCTTCCATTGCTTAATGAATGACTCTACTTGGACATCTAAAGACACCTCAAACTGAATTCCTATTTTCCTTCAAACTTGTTTTTTTTCTTTTATCTCAGTAAATGGCAGTACTGTCTCGTCGGTTACCCAAGTAAGAAACCTAGGAGTACTTCTTAACTGGCCCTTTTTTTCCTTACCTGTATCTACTACATTAATTCCTAAAGATTCCATCTCTTTAATGTCTCAATATTGTCCTAATGCTTCCTCCTTTGTCGACAAAACATAGGTGGTATAATGGCTGGCATCTCTCTACACATTTAACCGCGGCATCTCAGGGAAGGTGGAGGGACCCATGATTTGTATATTTGGAAAGGACAAACTGGGCATGTTCTGAGCCACCCTTTATTCTCGTGGCTGCTAGCTACAGGCAAGTTTGTTCCTGAAGTTTATTGTTATTGTTATTTTCATAATCTCTACCCCCAACGTGGGGCTCAAACTCATGACCTCAAGATTAAGAGTTGCCGGCTTTTCCAACCAAGCCTGACAGGCACCCCTACAGGGACACAAGAAGGGAACATGACTTTGGGCTAGTGGTTCTCTATAGCCAAGGCCGTCCCCAAAGAGGGCTGCTTGCTGAGGGCTCTCGCAGCACTCCCAGCAGCCAGGGGAATGCGTCCTTTATTTCTGAAGAGGCATCCAGGTGGCACACCACATTGACCTCAGAGAGGCCTGCCCTGATCCAGGGGTTGACTTGGCAGCTCATTTGGCTTTCGCACTCAGCGAAAGCCTCCACCGTGGTTTTTTTCCTCCAAAAACGGCATGTTTTGGGGTCTATCTGCCAATTGTTTATTACTTAATTTTCTCAGAAACCTGGACTGGGACAAGCGATGTTATTTAAACCACAGGTATTTCTCAGTATTATTCCCACTGCTTCCCAGGATCAGACCATCTTCATCTTTCCTGGACTATCGCTGCTTCCTATCTGGCCATCCATCCATCCTACGTCCATTATTACCCCTCTCTGGTTCTTTCTCCACACTTTACCCAAAGGGAGATTCCAAAAACATGAATCTCATGTTAATCTCATGATTCTCTCACTCCCATGTTTACAACTCTTTCCTGGGGTGTCTGGCTGCCTCAGTCAGTAGAGTATGTGACACTTGATCTAAGGGTCATGTTGGGCATAGAGATTACTTTAAAAACAAAAAAACAAAAACAAAAAAACTCTTTCCTGCTTTCCCCTTACCCTCAGCAATAAGGTCTAACCTTATTAGGGCTGAGAGAGCCAACAAGATTTGATTTGAGCTCCCTAGTCTGGTCTGATTCTCTTTTCACTCCCTTATCCTCCACTTCTGCACTTGATGCTCCAACAAGAGAAAAGTACTTGCAGGTTTCATCAGCACTCCAGTGGTTTCTTGACTCTGTGCTTTTTAAGTATTTCCTCAGATTAGAAAGTATCGAACTGCTTCCTTCTCCAGTCCCTCTCACATGAATGTGAGCATCCTGGGAGCCAGGACCCTTCTGTGTTCTTACAGTAGGCACTCGACAAATATTAAATGAATGCATGAATGTATGTAGAAAGGATTTATGACCTGTTATATGCTTACTTATTAGCAATGGCCACTGAACACGGACAAATGTTTAACCTTACTATTAAAAAGGCACTCTGAAACAAGGAGATACAATTTTTCACATAGAAATTGGCAGAGTGACGAACAGTAATATGTAAGGCTAGCAAGGGTATGGCAAAATGGGCACTCTGATACAATGCAAGTATCCGAAAAGCATTTTGGCAATATGGAACAAGTCTTAAGATGCTTAAGCCATGTGCTCTAATAATTGCACATCTAGAGATCTATCCTATCTAATCAGAGACAGAAGTAAAATTTATACACAAAGTATTCATCATAACATGTTTCTCTATTGTACTCTTATATTGTCCATATGTTCCATAACGGGTCTGTTTGAATTTTAAAAATCAGCAAAATGTTAGTAAAATGCTGGTGGGGTTGGAGTTGGCATTACAGCTTGTGGGAGCCAGCCTCCAGGACAGCCCAGTGATTGTTTCTTCCTGGTAGTCACACCCCTGTGTAGTTCCCTCTCACACTGTTCCAAAGTCGATCTGTGTGACTAATCATATATGACAGAAGTGATGACACACAACTTTCAAGATTAGGTTATAAAAGACTCTACAGCATCCATGAGAGTCTCTGGCTCCTTCTCTCAGATCATGTGCTTTTGGGGAAAGCCATTTGTTATGTCATGAGGGCACTCTGTGGAGAGACCCACATGGCAACACATTGACGCCTCTTGGCGAAACCAAACAAGTAAGTTCGGAAGCAAATCCTCTGGCCCAAGTCGAGCCTTCACATGACCACAGCTCTACTGACATTTTGACCGCAACCTTCTAAGAGACCCTGAGTCTCCCAGTTAAGCTCCTCCTGGATTCTTGATCCAGAGAAACTATGAGATGACAAATGTTTATTGACTTAAGCTGCTCCATTTTGTATAGGATGATCAGCTGTCCAGGTTTTACCAGGACTGAAGGGTTTCCTTGGGATATGGGATTGTCAATGCTAAAACCAGAGAAGACCAGGCAAGCTGGGATAGTTGGTTACCCTACTGTTTTTTTTTTATTTTTATTATTATTTTTTATTATTATTTCTTTATTTGACAGAAAGAGACAGCCAGCGAGAGAGGGAACACAAGCAGGGGGAGTGGGAGAGGAAGAAGCAGGCTCCCAGTGGAGGAGCCTGACGTGGGGCTCAATCCCAGGAACCCAGGATCACACCCTGAGCCAAAGGCAGACGCTTAACGACTGCGCCACCCAGGCGCCCCTACCCTACTGTTTTTTAAATACAGCTTTATTAAGATAGGATTCACATATCTTAACATCCTTCCATGAAAAGTTCAGTGGTTTTAGTATATTCAGAGTTGTGCAACCATTACCACAATCTAATTTTAGAACATGATAAAAAAAATCCTTAAAAAAAAAAAAAGAAATCTTGTCCTCTTTAGCTATCATCCCCAGTCCTCCCAGCCCTAGACAACCACTAATCTACTTTCTGTCTCTAGGCACTCTAGTTTTGAGGGTAATCTGTTACGCAGCCATGGGTAATAAACACAAGGTTATGGGTAGTGGGATAAAGGATGCTTGCTTTTTCATTACTCTTTTACTTTATACTTTCCTAAATTTTGCAAATTTAGATTTGAAATGATTAAGATTTCATGGACCGGTTGCTTTCTCCACCCCAGCATCTTTTGGCTCCCTGTTCACCCAGTAACAACACAACCCACCTCTCACCTGCTCTTAGGAAAGTGCCTTTCCCCAACTCCCTGTTATTCTGAGGTGGTCGCCAAGCCAAGGACCGGGTGGATACTCGACTCAGGCTAGGACAATCAGATTTTCTCTCCCAATAATTTGAATCTTGAGTAGAGGCACACAGGGACAGAAGGCATTTAAAACAAGTCATCAGGAGGCAGAATACCAGAGACCTGGTTAGAGAATTTAGTTTCTAAGATCTCTGTAAACTTCCTGGCTCTTCCTCTTTCCTCTTGGGCATTTAGTTATTCCTTTGATTCTGGAAGTTACTCCTCCATGGCTCCATAAATCTCTCTTTTTTTAAATTTTAGTTTCTATTGCTTGCAACAAAAGAACTCTGACCAAATAATAGTAAAGAATATGCATGGAGAAGAGTGCCCTTCGACTTGCTAGATGGGGTGCTGTCCCATTCATGAGTCGTTGAATAAAGCCAATCAGATCTTCAAAAAGAGAGAGAGAAAGAATATTCATAGGGGATGGAGGGAACTTTACCCCCTCAAAAAAAATCCATAAATCTATGATTCTGACACAAGGATTTTATTTTTTCATCTTACGTATTGGTTCACATCTATGTAGTTAAGCATCATGGCATACATATCATCTTACCCTTGACTTTTTCTACCTAACATTGTACCTGCAAAATTTTTTAGTGTTTCTATAAAGTCTTCTATATATCATGTTTAATGTACGTTATTTTCTTGTACCAGCATATCATAATTTATTAACTCTTGATCCAGTGGTTGGATATTTGCGTTGATTTTAGTGTTTTGCTGGCAGACATAAGGTTTAAAATGAACATTTTCACAGCAAGCTTTGTGTGTTGAGTTATTTCTTTCCTTAGGACAAATTTACAAAATTGAAAAATGGATCTGCTATGGGTGTTATCCTTGTTCTTTTCATGCATTTGATGTTTTGCTTTGTAAAGTGAAAGGTGCTTTTGTGCTACAAGTATTTTTCTGTTTTGTATGTTTGGATTTCCATTTATAACATAGTCTTAGATTGGGCAAATTCAAACAAATAGAATTTACTTGGCTGTAAATTGTGCTCTGTGTTGTGACTGTTATACAAGTATTCATGTGAGTGTAACTTTTTAAATAAACCTTTTATTGAAAATACCATGAATAAATAAAATGGTACAAATCATAAGGGTAGGATCTCAATGGATTTTCACAGACTAAACACACCCATGTGACATTATGAAGATCAATGAGGACTACAAGCACTCCAGAAGCCCCCTTACGCTCCCACTCAACTACAACCTCCTGTCAGATAACTGCAGTCCTGGCTTCTATCACAATAACCTAATCTCTTCTGGTTTTGAACCTTAAACAAATGCACCGTTTTTTGTACTGTTTCTTTCACTCGACATGCTTATAAGCTTCCTCCATGTGTAGCAACAGTGCATCCATTCTCATTCTGGGTAGCATTGGATTGCATGGATACACATAATTTAGGTGTCTAATCTACTATGGTTGGGCACTTTGGTTGTTTCCAAATTTTGGCCCCTGCAGATAAGATGGAAATTGCTGGCTTATAGGTTATGCACATATTCAGCTTTCTTAGAAAGTGCCAGCTTTCCTAAGTGGTATACCAATTTACATTCTCACCAGCAGCACAGAAGAGAGTTCTAGTTGTATCACATCTTCCAGTTTTGACTTGTACTTCTGCTGTGTTTATTGGCCACTTGGATATTCTCTTTTTTGAAGTACCTGTTCAAGTCTCTTGGACTTGAATTCTAACCAATTTTTGGAATTCTAAACAATAAATATATAAGGAATGATTAGATTGGAAAATCATCATTTTTTTAAAAAGAGTTTATTTTTATTTATTAGAGAGAGAGAGAAAGAGTGAGAAAGAGCATGAGAGGGGAGAGGGTCAGAGGGAGAAGAGGTCTCCCTGCTGGGCCAGGAGTCCAATGTGGGACTCGATCCCAGGACCCTGGGATCATGACCCGAGCTGAAGGCAGACACTTAACCAACAGCCACCCAGGCTCCCTGGAAGGTCATTATTTTGTAATTAGAGTAATTATTAATTTGGGAAAGAATCATCAAAAGATGTTAAAAATTAGTGGGTGCAATTTAATGAAAAACAAGATATTTACATAGTCTCAAAATATCTCCACATAAAATACTTTTAATTATAAAGAGGAAAATGTGATTTTACAACAGAGGAACCTGATAGACATCACCTTAACTGGGTGATTTAAGTCAACATTACCAGTAGAGGGACAAACCGACACCATGGGCATCCTGGTGTAATACATTGTCACAGGTATAATACCCCTGCTTTGGTACTCCTGCCAAAAATGCATTCTCTGAATCTATTCATGAGGAAACATTAATTGAACCCAGTAGAGGTACATTCTACTTAATAACAAGTTTGTACTCTTCAAAATGTCAGGGTCATATAATAAAAAGTAAAGATAATGAACTATTTTGGATTTTAAAACACTAAAGTGACATGATAACTAATGCACTGTGTGTTCCTGGATTGGATCCTGGACCAGGAAAAAAAACTACTTTTTTTTTAATTACAAAAAACAGTATTAGGAGAGAGAGATTGGTGAGATTTAGTAAGGTCTGTAGATTAAATTAGATAATATATCCCAGTTTTGGTAATTTTACTGTGCTGTGTAAGTGGGTTGTCCTTAAAAAATACACGCTGAAGTATTTTAGTGATAAAGAGATATCATGTCTTACTCTCTAATGTTCAGAAAAGTAATATAGACAGAGAAGCATTAATAAAACAAATGTGACAAAATGTGAATAATTGCAAATCTTGGTGAAGGTGATAGAGGAGTTTCTTCTCTTTTTTGCAATTTTTCTAGAAGTCTAAAATTATTTCAGAATAAAAGACTACCAAAAAGAGAGGAAATTCCTAGTTTGTTAAGAGTTTTAAATCATGAATGAATGTTGAATTTTATCAAATTCCTTTTCTATATCTACAAGGATAAATACATACATTTTCTTTTATACTATTAATTGGGTATATAATGAGATTTTAGTGTTAAACCAACCTTGATTGCTCAAAATAAACACACATTTTATGTTTAATATATTACTGGATTTGTTTTGCTGATATTTAATTTAGAAGTTTTTCCATTTTTTTTAAAGCTGTACTTGTTTAGGGGCACCTGGGTGGCTCAGTCATTAAGCATCTGCCTTCGGCTCAGGTCATGATCCCAGAGTCCTGGGATTGAGCCCCGCATCGGGCTCCCCGCTTGGCGGGAAGCCTGCTTCTCCCTCTCCCCTGCCTGTTGCTCCCCCTACTTGTGCTCTCTCTCTCTCTGTCAAATAAATAAAATCTTAAAAAAAAAAAAAAAAAGATTTACTTGTTTATTTTAGAGAGAGATGGAAGGGGGGCAGAGGAAGAGGGTGAGAGAATCTCAAGCAGGCTCCCGGCTGAGCATGGAACCTAACACGGGTCTTGATCACATGACCCCAAGATCATAACCTGAGCCAAAATCAAGAGTCGGATGCTTAACCAACTGAGCCACCCAAGTGCCCCAGAAGTTTTCTCATCTTTGATAAGAGAGAGACTGGTCTGTAGTTCTCCTTCCTTGTAATGACCTCAGGTTTGGGGATCAACATTTTATTGACCTCATAAAATAAGATGGCATTTCCTTTTTCTGTTCTCTGAAAGAGTTTATATACAATTGTGTTACTTCTTCCTTAAATATTTGGAAAAATACGCTGGTGAAATCATCAGAATCCAGAGATCTGTTGTATGAAGATTTTTAATCACTATTTTGTTTCTTTGGTTGATATAGGACTATTTTCTATTTCTTTGGTGTCATTTATTATAAGTTGGGCTGTTCCAGGAATTTCCCATTTCATCTAAATTTTCAAAATGATTGACATTGTCTAAAATATTTTCACTCCAACTTTTTAATGTTTGTAGGATCCATAGTGATGTCCCCCTTTCCAAGCCTGATAGAAGTAATATGTACCCTTTTTGCTTTTTTTCTGTTTTATATGTGTGATCTGTCTTGCTACGGATTTACCAGTTTATTTTTTTCAGTGACTCTTCTCCACCGTACATTTTTTCATTAATTTTTTCTCTTTACTTTATCATTACCTTTTTTATAATTTCTTCAGGTTTAATTGTTTTTTTCTCTAAGTTCTTGAGATGGATACTTAAGTAATTCTTACTTAAAGTTATAAATTTCAGCACCTAAGATTATAATTTTCCCACCAAACACAGTTTTAGCTGCATCTTAAAATTTTGATGTCATATTTTTATTTTTATTTAGTTCAAGATGTTTTTTCACTTCCATTGTTATTTTTTCTTTGATTGATTGGTTATTTAGAAGTATATTGCCTAAATTCTATGTGTTCAGGAATTTTGTACTTTTCAAAAAATTGTTGACTATTAGCTTAATTCCCCTCTGCTCAAAGAACATACTCTGTAATTTCGATGTTTTGAAGTATGGTGAGGCTTGCTTTATGGCCCAAGTTATTGTCACTTCTAATAAATGTTCACTGCTCACAGGAAACAGCAGTGAATTCTATGGTTGTTGCATGAAACATGCCATATGCATCAATTGTGTCAATTTTGTTAGTCATTATGTTTAAATGTTGTGTAACTTTACTAATTTTTGTCTTCTTATTCTTTCAGACACCGACAGATGTATTAAAGCCTCCTACTGTGATTATAGATTTATCTATTATTCCTTGCAGTTTCTGTAATCCCTTTGCTTTATATATTTTGTAGTTGATTGTTAGTTGTATACAAAATTAGAATTGTTATATCTTCCTGATAGGTTAATATTTTAATTATTGTGAAATATCACACTTTAATAATGTTTCTTTCCTTAAAGTCTACTTTATATGTTATTGTATAGCTATACCAGCTTACTTTGGGTTAGTTTTTGCATAAAATGTCTTTCTTTCTTTTACCTTTAACTTTCCTGTGGTATTATTTTATTTATTTATTTATTTATTTATTTATTTATTTATCCTCTGTCTAGGATTTTATGACTGCTTTTCCCCCCTATATACCTGTTTTGGAAGATTGAGAAAAAAAGGCACAAACTCACATTAAATAAACAAAGTGATCTAATCAGTTCTACAAAGTCTATTTTGTAAAAGAAGTAGCAGTAGGAACCAACCAAAATAAGTCGGGGAGTCCCAACAGGGACTGTAAGCGAACTTGGAAAGATATACACATGCCCATAATACTGACCCGGTCCTTGGCCTCTCTCTGTGAAAAGGCCAGAGCCCAGCACCACCCCCATCCAGAGGCACCACAGCTTCAAACTGGGACTCTGACCATGGAAATCTAATGGAAGCAGCTAGTCTGAAGGGGCATGGCACACTCTCAGGTACGTCTGTGTTATTATTTTAGACTGTAACTTTTACATCTTTTGAAAAAGCACATATATATTTATTATAATATTACATTATTAAATATATATATTTTTAAGATTTATTTATTTTAGAGAGAGAGATAGCGTGCACACACATGCATGTGCATGCATGAGCAGGGGTGGGGCAGGCAGAAGGAGAGGGAGAGAATCTCAAGCAGACTCCCCGCTGAGCACAGAGCCTCATCTCACAACCCTGAGATCATGACCTGAGCCAAAATCAAGAGTCACATGTTTAACTGACTGAACCACCCAGGCGCCCCATATATTTAAAAGCAGTATGGAAATCTTTGTTTTTTAATGGACTATTATACCATTTATATTTATGGTAATTAATGATATATTTGGATTCATAGCTAACACCTTACTATTCTGTTTTCTATTTATCTGACTGGTTACTTGGTCCTTTTTATCTTCTTTCCTGCCTTCCTTTGGTTTCATTAACTTTTAAAAAATTATTATGCTATCTCTCTTCTATTTATGCATTATATTGTTTATACATAATTTTACTATTCTCTTAATAGTAACCCTAGAGTTTATAATATGTACCCTTGACTTGTTTCAGCTTAGCATAAATTAATACTTTAACTACATCTGAGACAAGATATGCTTGCTGGCATCCTCATCAGACATGTATACCATTCTGATCTGTTATCTGGGAGTAGATATAGGTCTTTATCATTTATGGAAACTGACTCTTGTCTGGTTCTCTCTCCTTCGGTGTTCAACAGATCCAAATTCTCCTGAAGCCAAGCCATTTCCCTTTTTTTTTTGGAATGCTTCCCCTGCCAGATAGTTCTGTTTTCTGCTTCTCCGAAGCTTTAGAAAATCACCATCTTTTTTTTTTTTTAAAGATTTTATTTATTTATTCAACAGAGATAGAGACAGCCAGCGAGAGAGGGAACACAAGCAGGGGGAGTGGGAGAGGAAGAAGCAGGCTCATAGCAGAAGATCCTGATGTGGGGCTCGATCCCATAACGCCAGGATCACGCCCTGAGCCGAAGGCAGACACTTAACCGCTGTGCCACCCAGGCGCCCCAGAAAATCACCATCTTAACCCTCCCCCTAGAGTGGAGGAGGGAAAAATACTTCTCATTTTTCTATGATAGGTTTATAGACAAGAAAACAAGATACAATTTCTTAACTATCCTCTCACACCTACTACTATATTAGGTTTTAAATCTAACCATAATCATAGTACTTCCATGGGAAATTAATTCCAAGTTACAAACACTTATCCTTTAGGGAACTTTGAAAACCCAATCTATTCATTATATATATTATCTGTGTAATAGCACTTTTTTTTATTTCACTTTATTTAGGGAAAGGAAAAATTGCAGAGACCAATGATAAGGCTCCTCATTACTCTAGGAATACTCTGGTCACTTTGCTTCAGGGTTTTGCTACGTTAACATTTATAAATGAGTGAAAATGAGGGAATGTATGATCTCTTACCAAATTGCAAGATATTTTTGTGCCTTTAGTTGTCTTTACTAGGATAAAAATGACATAGAGATAGAGAAGGGTAATAAGAGATAAAATTCTCTGAGGTACACTGTGGTGTTAAAATGCAGTCATATATACAGATGTGGGTAAGTTTTAACTTAGAAAACTTTATTTTGAGTGTTACAGTACTTAGGCTAAAGAACGATGAGATAGTGGCCTGGTTTAATGAAAGAGTACGAAGGTTCATTAGGAAACTCTTCAGACACAACATGGTAGCAGTTTTGACCTAGCTGCTACTGCTTTTACTAAATGTAACTGCACTGATTCTTAAATTTATCTCATTCTTCAATACCCAACTTTCAGTTCTGAGGAGAGGCAATGTAATCCAGACCTCTTACCCTTCCCGATGGTCTTTTAGTTTTAATCCTGGAGTAACAGAGACCAACCTTTTACTCAAAGATTTCAAGCAACCTAGTTGCCTCAAGTACCAAACACTTCTTACAAGAGGTCCTAAGGGTAAATTAGACTCAAAGTAATTTGTTTTTCTCCAAAATCCTTTTCTGATTTCACAGGTGGAACACATTTTGTGTTTTAGTTTCCCTGGACCACCATTCCCATGTGTAGCCCAATAAATGTTGGAATGAAAGCAAAATGATAACAAGGTATATTGTGTGTGGCTATGTAGCCTATTGTAAGAGGAAATGTTTTTCCAAAATAATTTGTAAGTTTGGCCTGGGATCATCTGAAAACTGGAAATGATCTATAAAACAAGTCCATAGTCATAAAGCAAAATTTTAAAATCTGCTTTTACTTATAAGAGATTTTCCACACTTAATCATTCAAGAGCTGATTATCCAGAATGTGTAATATACAAACCCGTTATTTCTTTCATTTTTTTCCCCCTTCTGCTGCCTGAGTTTTGGTCATTTCACAGCTCATTACTATTCTCTCTCTGGGAAAATAAAAGCAAATGTAGCTCCAACTAGTATTTTCAACTTTCTATATAAAGGTTTTGTAGGAAGGGTAATAATTATTGGTTTATACATCACTTTTTGTTACTAAGTATTTGGCTGACTAGGCTCCACTGGGCACAGGGGAAGAATTTTAAAAGTTCAAGACACTGTCCCTTCTCTTAAGGCTGTTACAGTATAATTGGAGGAACAAGGTTTGTGTACAATAAAGCCAAATATTAATGCAAGGCAAAATATATTTAAACAACAACATGAAAGAATTCTGGTCATACAAACATAGCATACGAGAGAACTTTATTTTTCTTCTACTCTTTCTCAGTACCTAATACGTGGCTTTAGTATACTCAGAAGAATGAAAGTCATTTTGGTAAAATCATCATAGAATAGAAGAGAATTTTATGGACCTACAGAACTTTATAAGAACATAGTATGGACTGATGAGATTGTCACAGAAATTCTCAATAAGGTAGTGAGACTTGAGTTAAATATCAAAGAATAGACGGAATTTCAACATGAGAAAAGGAAAAAAAAAGAAAAGAAGTTTCTGCACAAAGAAAAAAAAAAATCCCACAACCCCAGGGTTGAAGGCCCCTATATACTTCTAAATGAAATATTTCAAGCATACAGCGTATAGAAAATAAGAATATGAACTCTCCGTTCCCACCAAATTTTGTCAAATATTTACTTTTTGCCATATTTGTTTCAGATCCACTTTTCAGAGGGGGGCGGAATATAGATTTGGCTAAAGCCTTCTTCATACTCTGTCATTATCCTTCTTCAGCAGAGGTAACAACTATCCTGAATTCAGAGTTATTATTACTATGAATATTTTAAAATCACTATCACACATAGAAATATGTACTACTGTTTCCTGGGTCTAAAGTTAATGTAAATGGTAGCATGCTTTGTGTATCTCCTGCCACTTTCTTGTGTTCACTAGATATTCTGTTTTTTGAGATTGATGCATATTATAGCTCTAGTTCTAGTTCATGCATTTTAACTGCCATATCGTATTCCACTCTGCGATCATACAACAATTTACTGAACCACTCTCAGGTTGATGAACATTTAGTTCTTTCCAATTATTTTCCTGGTATACACGATGCTTCAGTGAATATTCATTTACATGTGTCCTTATGCATTTAAGGGAGAGTTTCTTGGATATATATAGCAAAGTAGAAATGTTAGATTGTAAGATAAGGGCACCTTTCGTTTTAATAGATATTGCCAAATTGCCTTCTGATGTAATTGTGCCAATTTAGTCTCCACTCAGTGGTGTATGGGAGTTCCCATCTCTTCCTTATCTTGCAATTCTGATGACCGCATCACAGGCTTGGAACTGCCAGAGGACCCTGGTGTTGATTCTTCCTGTAAACTTGCTGTCTGTGTCGGGGATGCTCCAAGTTGGGTCTCATTATGAACCAGCCTGGCCCAGGCTTAGAGGAGATATCAGTCCTCTCAGAGAGAACTGGGAAAGAGTAAAGAAAGAATGGTATGATGGCTGAGGATTGCATGCACATTTTCATCATTTTTACGTCCCCAATATCTTAGCACAACCTGAATCTCCATAAGCAAGGCTCAGTAGATGTTCAATTGACTGGAACTAATCATGAATCTTGATCTGTTTCTGGCTTTCATTTCTCTAAGCTTCAATTTCCCCATCTGCAAATTATGGATGATAATAATTTAAGGAATCATTCCAAAGGTAAAAGAAGATATAAGTGTGAAAACATATAGAAGCTCTAAAAAGCAATGTAAATTAAGTTATAAAAGATTTGAAAGCTGTTTCTGTGTCATGACTTCTTAGTATGAGCAGATAACATTTTAGCAGTTCAGAATCATTGCCAAATTTCTCATTGGCATTCTTCTTGCGACCCCTGTAAGTCCTGGGGTCCCACATGCCTCAGACTCTGCTCAGGATCACAGTAATTTTAAAAAGGTATTCCAACCTTTATTTACCTTTATTGCTCTCAAAGAACATTAGAGGAACCCGTTTACGGTTACGGAGCTGCCCTTGTGTTCCATTCTATTTCCTCTGGTCTCACATATAACCTCCAAACTCTTTCTCTAGAACCCAGTTTATTGGGCTTTTGGTCATCTCCCTTCTCCCTTTCTTCCAACACTTTAAACGTTGACTTAGCTCCTTTCTGGCTAACTTATCCCCCTTCTCTTCTCACTTCTCCACTCAAGTCTACACTTCCCTTACCTTAAATTCCACATCACAAAAATATCAGTGTAGGCAGGCTAGAAAACACTGCTTGAGAGAAAAATAGATATTCATATCTTAATAATCATTCCAGAACATAAGTTCTTGTTATGGAAGTCAGTCACACTATTTTCACTTTGAATGTTTTAAAAACAATGTTCATAAACATTTTCTGCTCCTTNCTCCTTTTAAGTTTTTTTTTTTTTTTTTTTTTTTTTTTTAGAAGGAGTGTGCAGAGGGAGAGAGAGAGAATCTCAAGCAGGCCCATCGCAGGGCTTGATCTCACGACCCTGAGATGATGACCTGAGCTGAAATCAAGAGCCCGATGCTTAACCCACTGAGCCACCCAGGCGCCCTAAATGGTCCTTTAAAAAAAAGAAGAAGAAGAAAGAAAAAGAGGTTGCTCACCATTGCTCTGGACTCTCAGGCTTTTCCCTTGGAGACCCCGTGATCCTACCATCTTTATTTCTGTGACTCACATTTACACATTACAAGGTAATTCCCTTTTGCACTTCCTAAATCTGTGACTGTCCTTGTGATGTCCCCTCCTTAATGCCCTTTCGTCTCCTCAAACTCAACACGCTTCAAAGTGAACTCACATTCATTCCAAATTTAGCTTCCCCTCAGGACTTTCATATTTCCATTGTTGGCATTTTAAGAGACATGTTT
Organism: Ailuropoda melanoleuca; assembly: GCF_002007445.2. Lineage (NCBI taxonomy): Eukaryota > Metazoa > Chordata > Mammalia > Carnivora > Ursidae > Ailuropoda > Ailuropoda melanoleuca. Next base: position 112,916,886 of record NC_048221.1, read on the forward strand.
ATTGCCCACGTGTAGTATTATCAGAAGAGGAAGAGAATGGGGCCAGAGAGGCTAATTAAGAGACTTGCACCACGTAGCAGAAAACAGACCGCATTCAGATTTGCAGACATGGTGTTTTGGATTTATTTGGAATGACTGGAGAGTGCTCTCCTTAGGTGAGGGGTAAACCCTAAATATTGGCATCAGCAACGTAAGAGTGTTATACTTTTCAGCATTAAAAGTTCATGTGGGGGGTGGGGGATGGGGTAACTGGGTGATGGACATTAAGGAGGGCACGTGATGTAATGAGCACTGGGTGTTAGGTAAGACTGATGAATCACTGAACTCCACCTCTGAAACTAATAATATACTATATGTTAATTAATTGAATTTAAACTTAAAAAAAAATTCATATAAACATTTTCAGATATTGGCGCCCAGTTAACAATTCTGAGGTTGACACAGAAAGACTGCCTGTATGAGGCACCACATTTACGCTTGAAAAAGGCTATTCACAAATTTCGTATAGTGGCTTAGACATCTGTAAACAAAATACAAAGCAGCAGGGAAATGTTCATGAGTTTCCTTCCTTTTGTTATTCCATTGACACATATTTAAACTATTCTGATGGTATCAAATGCTTAGCTGGGAAAGTTCATACTACCAGATGAACCCTGATTTAAACATACATATTTTTTAAAGTATCTTTAAGCAACCCAGATGATCAGATTTCAGACAGAAGTTTTGACTTTATTATTATTTTTTTAAAGATTTTATTTATTTATTTGACAGAGAGACAGCCAGAGAGAGAGGGATCACAAGCAGGGGGAGTGGGAGAGGAAGAAGCAGGCTCCTAGCAGAGAAGCCTGATGTGGGGCTCGATCCCAGAACGCCGGGATCATGCCCTGAGCCGAAGGCAGACACTTAACAACTGAGCCACCCAGGCGCCCCAGAAGTTTTGACTTTAATACCGAGAAGAGGCATACCTTGATCCAAATGGGCTCTGCTATAAGCTCAGACCCAACAAATGGATCCATCCCCTGGGGCAGTGATCTGGGTCAGTTTGAGATTTGAGTTATCTATACATCACTATGAACTATAAGCACAGAGTAAGGAATAATGGAAAACTCCCGGCATGTTATTTGAATTATTTAACAGAGCTTTTATTTCCATTTTTTTGGTCTGTTTTGATTAAGAAAACAAACCTTCAGTCCAGATTTAAACCAAATTAGATGATTTTTTTTTCCCAACATGATGAACTTTCTAGATCTATAAGCAGATTGCTTTATTATAGGTTTTGTTGGGAATAGGGGTCGGAGTCCTCCTAAGGGAGTAAGAGTAACTAGAATAAAGCTTCTTTAAAAAAAAACAAAAGGCCAGCAGGATAACACTCTGGGCAGTAATCTACTCTGGAAACAGAGTGTATGTAACCACATTTTGGTTGTTCTGGACCAACTTGATCTGGTCCAACAGTGGTCACACTCTGTATTTGGGAACGAAGGTACAGGGAACACCATTTACCCGGGGGGATCTAAGGGGAACCGTAGGCTAGATATTATGTAAAAGGGAACCAGGGAAACACTATGCTCTAATCTATCATGGGATAAAAGATGAATATAATCAGGAGTTTCATCAATAAGATTATCTCAGCATCTCTTAGTCTCTTACCCAGCCTGTATTCTACTTGTACTTCTTTGTAATCCTTCAATACTTGATCGTCTATTTTTCACATAGCCTGCACCCCTCAAGAATGAGCTGAGTCTAAAATAGCTCAGTTACCTACGATGGCAGCCAAAGAGCACCCCCTTGAAATCCTGGTTCCTCAAGAAGATTGGAAGTTCTTGTTTATCTAAACAAGGTTCTAGGCTTTTGTCTAACTTGTTTGTCTCTGCAAGATGTCACCTGGAAGCACTATTGGGTAGAGGTACTCTGTGCCCTGTTTTGTTCATGGTGTTGATATATATGCCTCAGTGATGAGAAGATGATACCTGGTCTGATGAACTGTTGGCAAGGCAGGAACTTTACAACAGGATGCATGCGACCAGGTTTCTTTCCCTGGCGTTTTATGACAATGAGGGTTCAAGAGCGCCTCTGATAATCTGCTTCAGAGGGGAGCAAACGTGGGTTTTGGAGATTTTTAAAATCAGGACCCAGGGGCCAGGTTGGGCTTGAGAATTATATCATCTGAATGGCATCCCCTGACGTTCAGCAGTACGGTGGCCCTGAGTTTTTTGTGGCTCTAAAAAAACTGAATCAAAGTTTAGGCTATAATAGAGTGTTCAAATAACAGGTAGTTATAATCTCCCCATAGTCAACATTGACCAGACTGTATTTGGAATACTGAACTCGCTTCCTAGTGCCAGAGTTTAAAAAGATATTAACAAATTAAATGAGTTTATAATGAGGGAGTCTTGATGAGCTGTATGAAGATTACTATGTACAACAGAAGTTGAAGAGGATCTGGGAGAAGGTAACTAAGAGGAGACAAAAGCAGAAGAGGGTCTATGAACTTCAATGCTTGGATTAGCCCTGACCTCCGAATGACAGATCTGATGAAACTTTTCTGTCTCCCTCCTCCATAGTCTCTCTCTGGCATTTAACACAGCTTGATCACTCTCTTCAAATTCCCTCCTTTGCTGCATTGACATCAATTGTACGAGTTCAGCAGATGGTAAAATTGAATTCGAAGTGCAAAATGCACCTGTGAAGGATAAAGAGGAAAGGGTACAAGAGTAGGAAGGAAGATACTCAGACTGCAGTGCTTGACTTAGTACCTGTGAAAGGAGAGAAAGAAGGAAGATGGACTGGGTAGGAAGAGCCTCGGTCTGCAGGGAGGCTCTGAGATTAGCTCAGTGACGATGCCAGCAGGGTGTCCCAGAGCAAAGATTGCCCATTAGAGGAAACTGCATTGGGCAAGAATGGCTGGCTGTGCTCAGTCATTGGTTGGGAGCCTCGGGGAGACTGAGACCTCTCCGTGAATGCTGTGATGAATCCCAAAGGCATGGAGGCTAGTGGCTGTCAGTGGTTCACACTCCTTACAGCACATGCTTCCATGAAGGGAGTCCTAAGTGGTGCACTCCTATGGCTCCCATACCATTCCATTTCCACATAGCATATTGGATCTCACCTTCCTAGTCTCCTTTGCTAGATTCTCTGCCTTTGCTCACCATCTAAATGTTGGTGGTTTCTAAGAACCCATTTTCTGCCTTTTCCATTTATTTTCCCTATGAAAATGCATCTCAACCCACAATTTAAATACATGACTGACTGTTGATGCTGAGTTCATATGTTAACTCAGACCATTATTTTTTCTACCTGGACTGCTACAATGACCTCTGAACTATTCTCCCAACTCATGTCCAGTCCTGCCACCTGACTCCAAGTCATTCTTCATCCACACCCAGCGGAGTATTTCTAAGGAGCAAATGAGATCATGGTACTCCTGTGCTGAAAATCCACCAATGCACCCTTTTGTTCTCAAGAAGAAATGCAAATAATTTAACACGATGTATGTGCTCCTTAATGGAATGGTCCCTGCTTACCACACTAACCTCATCTGTCACTCTCCTTGAACAGAACTACTTTTGTTTCTTTGAATGTAACCACTGTACCCTTTGTAGGGAGTATACCTTCTTGCTTGCCTAATTCTCTATTTGTCTTTTAAGTCTCAGCCTAGAGGTTCCTTCCTCTGTGAAGACTTCCATCACTTGCAAAGACTAGATCTGGTCCTCTCCTATGTGACCCCAGGACCTATGTGATAAAGAGCGGTGGACTCTTGGTTGTGGATCTACGGGAAGGGGGGGCAGTGAAACCCCGATCGGGTGCCAAGCATTGGAAACAAGACGGACAATATTTTGCATATCAGAACTTGTCTCAGGGAATATTCTGTATGAGATAGAAAGGAATACTAGGATAAACAGTTTGGTGTGGGTGACAGTTCTCTCAAGGGCATGATAGGCAAACATTCTCAATCCAGTCACTCCCATCCCTCACCCCAGCCCAACCCTAGACGTTCAGAAATATGTGTGGCTATTTTTGTGATTGATGTCAGTGTGGCTGGGAGCAGTATTGAAACAGAGGACAGCCCCACACAAGGAAGAATTGTCCTATCCAAAATGCTAATAAAACCTCCATTGAGAAACACTGTGCTGGGACATATGCAAATCTGGGAGCAGAACTGAATTGCTCAGAATATCAGGGTGGAAGCTGAAAGCTGACACCTGAGGACGCCCATTGCCACCTACTCCCCATGCAGAGCTCCACCTTACCTGTAAATAAATGTTGCATACATGATTTAAAAAATATATTAAAAGGAAATTTTAAAATATATATTGGCTTGAAAAAGAGTCAAATTATTAGTCTAAGCAGTACCTAATATCTCCCTCTGGCTCTGCTTCCCTGCACCTCAGGACTCATCTCTTTGCAAAGGAATTATCTGCGAATTTGTCTGTAGCCTCACTTGATTTCAGGGACCATGCCCTATTGTATTGTGAGAACATAATATAGTATTTGGCGCATAATAGGTACTTAATAAATATTCCTAACTATGACTCTCAAAATTTAAAAATTAGCCCTGACATCTTTTCTAAATGTCAACTCTATTTTTTGTCACTAATTTTACATTTATAGTTGAAAGTTTCAACCTTAACAGATATGAAACAGAATCATTTACTTTGACCCAATGCTAAAACCCTCCCCCCAATAACCCTAATACTGTCTATTATGGCAAATGCTATCACCCTCTTAGGGCCTTCCCGTTGTCTAAGCCTACATGTCGCCGATTGTTTGCCTGCTTTCTCACCCCACCAAACCTTCAATTTCACTTCCACCTGACCAGCCTGGAGTGTACCACCTCCCCTTTATTCCTCTGGCTAACTCCAACACATTCTTTAAGGTTTAGCTTTAGCATCCTTCCTGCATCTTCCTGTCTGCATTCCTGCCACGCTTCTGTGCTTCTCACAGTTTTGTGAGACTGCAAACTCCCTGACGGCAAGCACTGTGGTTTTCTTCTCTGTATTCGGTACCACTAGAATCTAATAATCATTGACTCTAAATGCATGACAAGGAGGCAGATTTTGGCTTAGCATAAGAGAAATTTTATTTTTATTTTATATATTTTTAAAATTTTATTTATTTATTTGAGATAGAGAGGGAGAGAGAGCACACAAGCAAGGGGCAGCAGCAGAGGGAAAGGGTGAAGCAGACTCCCTGCTGACCAGGGAGGCCGATGCGGGGCTCAATCCCAGGACCCTGGGATCATGACCTGAGCCGAAGGCAGATGCTTAACCGACTGAGCCACCCAGGTGCCCCTGCCTAAGAGAAATTCTTAAAAATATACTATAAAGCAGAGTATAGATTAGTGGCTAAGAGTCTGGCCTTCTGGGGCGCTTGGGTGGCCCAGAGTGCTGGGATCCAACGCCACATCGCATTGGGTTCCCTGCTCAGTAGGGAGTCTGCTTCTGCTTCTCTCTCTGACCCTCCCCGCCCTGTGCTTGCTTGCTCTCTCTCTAATTAATAAATAAATAGATAAATATTTTTTAAAAAGCAGCCTTTGTGTCTTACCTCTGTTCAGATTTCAGCTTTCTGTTACTCTGAACCAGCTTAATCTGCCTGTACCTCAAAATATTATGATAATAATACCTATATCATCAAGTTGTTGTGAGAATTAAATGAGATAACATATGGAAAGTACTTGGCTCAGTTCCTGGCACCTTGTAGGCACTTGGTAATGTTAGAAATTACTATTGTTTTTATTATTGTTACTATGATTGCTCACTAGCACTATCTCATAATGCGGTGGGTTGCTTTTGGAAGCAGTGAGTTTCCTTTTCCTGAAGGTACTCAAGTACCAGTAAATTCAGGAGCGATGCTGTAAAAGCAGTTCTTGAATTGAAAAGATTAGATGACTTCTAAGGATGCTTCTAATCATAGAAGAAGGAAGCAATTTCTCAGATTCAAAGAAAGCGTGATCATTAGTGTTACTTCTAGCAAAGTTGAGGAGCATTGGAAGGGAAAAAACAAAGACATCAGATTTGGCATCTGCATGCATATATTACAAAGAACAAAATATTTTATTCTTTGTGAGCAGTTAATTGCAAAAGCCCTTTTATTTATGCTGTAACCCATATGGCAAATCAGGCCCTTACATGAAAATCAATCTTTTTTCAAAAGGAATAGCTTGGTCCTGCCAAAATGGAAGGATAATCCTAGCAAAGAAAACAGTGAAACCATTACCAGGTTCTCATGCTGAGAATTTGGCTTTCCTGCATTAAAAAGGCAGAGAAAGAGAGCAGAACTGATTCCTATTTGGGATAGTTGCTTGGGCTGCTTATCTGAATCCTGGACTAATTATTCTCATGTTTGGCTTAAAGAGGCCAAACAAGCCTCCAAAGGAGGGCAAGTTGAAGAAAGGCCTGCAGTCTGGGTCACCAGCAAGTGCCGTAAATAGGCAAAAGCTGGAATGGAATTAACATTTATATTCAGGAGTTTAATTCTCAAGATACCAGAGCCTTAAGGTGAGATCTAGCTAGAAAAAGTCCAATGATAAGCACTCACATGGCAGTAATTTAAGTGATATGCACATATTATTGATGCTTTAATTACAAATTAGACAATTGGAAGGCTACTTGTATAGTGAAGAGATGGTCATTTTCCAACATCTCGTCAATAGATATTCAGGTAAACAACTTCTTTGAGAACTTCATAAATATGCAATCTTACTGTAGGGGAAAGGATTGAAAAGATAAAAATGTATGAGGCGGGTAACTATATGCAGCTTGACTATTCTTTGATTATACTTATTTTATCCTTAAGTTTGATAAGACCTAGTTTCTCAGGAGCCACCAGGTATTAGGGAACACTAGTGATCAGAAGGTGTGGTGCCTATTAGGAAGGCATTTCTGAAACAAAACTCAAGGTGGTATCATCCAAGTGGCCATCACCTACTTGATTAAAGCTTTTGGAAATGCCTAGTGGGCAGTTTATTGGGAACAGAAAATTAACCCTCCACATACTTTCTTGGACAGGTATTAACAGTTGAGCTGGTGTCCAAATAGATTGGATGTAATGCTCACAATCTGGGACTCACGAAGGGTGGGGCTTTGGGTAGGTAAAGTAAAGAGCTTCCGCATCATCATGTGTTTACATTTCAGGTGCAGGACGGATCTTGTTCACGCTCCACCCTCCACCACCTCTCCTTTGCAAGGTTGCTCTGCAGCTCGCACTGTCCCCGCCCGGGTCTTTGATAATCCAGCGTCTCTGGAGGTCAATCACTGCTTTAGTTCTAGGCTCTGCCGGCTTCCCACGCCCTCCACTCGGGCTGGTGGGCGGCTGCTCAGCGTGTTTTCCCCCCAGAGCTTCCCACGCCCTAGCCACTCCACACGCCTCCTGGCTGCCCTCCAGGCCAGCCCTCTTTTGCACCCCGGCCGGCCAGCTCCGAGCGCCCCGAGTGTCCTGTATCAAAGCTAGCACGGCTCACTTTTTTCAGGGGCTTTGCTCAGGGCCACCTCTTCGCCGCAATCCCAGAAAGTCTCTGGTATTCGCCTGTGTCCTATGTGTAGGTGCTTCTAAAAATAAATTGGGGACACTGTCTTGCAAATTAAAACTATACTACCTGCTTAGGGTCGGGACGTGAAACATCAAAGTCAAACTTTGCCGTTCCGGGCGGGAATCAGAAGCCAATACGAGGTACTCCCCCCTCCCCCCCCCGCGGCCCCTGGGGCAGCCACGCCTTCCCAGCAAGTCTAGGCAGCTGTCTAGCGCGGGTCGGCGGCCCGGGAATGCGGCGCGAGTTCGGGGTCCCGTGCGGCCGGGGAGCCTGCCCGCCCACGCCCACCAGGCGCGCGGAACCGGAGCGCGCACGGGGCCGCACGCGCGCTGGGCCGGAGTGCGCTCCCTTCGGGATCGCGACTGCGCAGTCGGGACGGAGCCGGGAAAAGGGGGAGGAGGGTGGAGGAGCCGGAGTAAGGGGAGGGGGAGGAGCGGCGAAGGCGGAAGCCATGTTGGAGTTGCACCCCGAGCGAGGGGCTGCGAGCGTTCTCCTCTCCTTGTGGGTGTGACCCGGGTTCGGCGCGGCGGCGGGCTGCGGGGGCGGGGACGGTTAGCCGGGTCGTCGTCCGCGGCGGCGGCGGCGGCGGCGTGAGAAGAGCGGCGGCAGCGGCCGTACCGTGGAGCCGGGTGATTGTGACCGACTGGGGAGCAGCGGGCCGGCCGCGGCTCCCACTCTCCGTGTGGCCCCCTGAGCGCCCCCCCTCCCCTGCCCGGGAGGGAGGCGGGGGGCACCCGGGGCCCGCCATGAACCCCGGCTTCGATCTGTCCCGCCGGAATCCGCAGGAGGACTTCGAGCTGATTCAGCGCATCGGCAGCGGCACCTACGGCGACGTCTACAAGGTAAGGGCGAGGGTCCGCGCGCTGCCGAGGCCGCGGGGTCGGGACGCCGCGGGGAGGGCGGGGGGCGCCGCCGCCGACTGGGCGCCCGCGTCCGCGCTGGCCCTCCGCGGGAGACGCGGGCGCCCGGGAACTGTGGGGGAGGAGGAGCGGGCGCCCGGGGCTCCTCTGCCTTGGAACGAACAAAGGGCCAAACGGGTAACCCCGAGACCTCGGAGCCCTTACCTGAGCGCTCCCCTTGGACGCGCGGTGCCGGGGAAGGGCTGGACGCGAGCGGGCCGCTCTGCTCATCACAGCACGGAGAGGGTCTGGCCGTTTGTTTCATTGGCAGGGTCAGTGCGACGAACCTGACGGCGGGCGTTTGGCGTATGTCAGACCCGTGTCGGTCAGACGGACTGGGCCGGTCCCCTGTAGGTTTGGCACTGCCGCCCACCGGGCCCGGCGGTAGTTACTACACTGGGCAGCCTCCACCCACAGTCCCCCAACCTTTCGCCTCTTAGCATCCGCGTACCGTCTTCTTTTAATTTTCCGAGTAATGACTTTTCGTTTGTAAAAGAGACCTAGTTAGTATAATTTTTTTTTCCTGTTTTGGCGGAAAAAGCAACTTTGTTTTCTCCAAATCAAATTGAACTATGATGCCTCATTAAACTTGCTTTTGTCAGTGACACACAAAATTCAGTCCCCCCCCCTTTTTTTAAAGCGAATTGAATACTCCAGAAAGGTATTGGTTTGACTAGGTTAGAATTCAAAGTCCATTAGTGGTACAGCATTCCTGTTGTAGAGAGACCCCTTCTAAATGTGGGAGATAAATCACTCTTCCCTGGCTAGCTCAACTCTTGGCCTCGCAGAGACTGCCAAGAAGCGGATAGTGCCAAATGTGGCAGCAGTCTTGATTTAGTAGTGTATCTTCTTACTGGTGACTGAAGTGGAACTCCTCCTGTTTCACATAACATCCGAGGATGCATAGAGAAACTTAATTTTACTTGGGAAAGTTTAGTTCTAACAACTTTTTGCCCATGTTTAAGCAATAGGTTTTTGCTTTTACTTCAGTGTAACAGTGACTCACAGTGCACCCAGGATTCTGCATTAGTCTTGTTTTGTGGATGATTTGCTGTCATCATTTGTCTCATCAGTTTTTCCCATGAGATAACACAGGTGTTTTGTGTACACCTATTACGTATAAGGTACTGGACATCTAAGCACTTGGGGTGTAGCAGGAAAAGGTAGGCATATTCCTAAATCTTGGAGTTTATATTTGGGGGGGGGGGACACAAGAGGAAACTAAACAACCACTTAGATTATTTTATTGCAGTTTTATTTTGTGCTGCCCAGGAGAAAAGAGGATTAGGATTAGGGTTATGAGAGCATGTAACAGGAGGACCTGATCTCTTTTCCGGAGTCAGAGGCAATGGGGAGAGAAGATTATGCCAGATAAAGGGAGCATAATCTGTGAAGGCTGTGAGGCCCCAAGGAACAGGGGTGAGGATTTGAAAGGCCTCAGTGGCTTGAGCAGCCAGAGAAAGAGAATGGCCCTAGATCATACAGGCCTCTTAGATCTTTAAGGAGGACAGGTTTTTAAGACGATGGAGAGCCATTGTAGGGTTTTATGTAGAGGAGTAAAATTAGATTTAAAAGATCTATCTGTACTGCAGTGTAGATTGGAGGGGAAAGAACAGTTAGGCAGCCATTGCAATAGTCTAGGTAAGAATAACCATTGCTTTGTTTTGGAATTGGTGGTGATTATGAAAGTAGAAATGAATGGATCCAAGTATATTGGAAGTGTTAGGGGAGTCTAGTTATATTCGGTTGAAAAGTTAACTAAAACTTCACTAGCATGTCAGTCTTAGGTGGCAGTGTGTACAGTAAGTTCTTTTTGAGTTCTTTACAAAAATAATTGGCCGTGTATTTACTGTATTTAGAAAAACAGCTGGTAGCTAAGCCACATGATTAAAAAGTAAAAAAATTAAGGCCTGTAATTTCCTAAGGGCATCTAAGTGCAATACAGGTATAAGTTGATTACTCTTGTCATCTGTTTAAAGTAATGATAATGAGAACTAACATTTATGGAGTGCTTATTATTTGCTAGGCACTGCTCTAAGATTTTTCCATGTATTAATTTACTTAACTCCTTACAGCAGCCTTAGGAAATAGGTGCTGTTATTAACTCCCATTTTGCATTTGAGGAAATTGAGGCACGAGGAAGTTGTAGTAACTTGCCAGAGTTGGTGAGTGGCAGAGCCACAATTTGAACCTTACCCTTTAGAGACTGTATTCTTATTTTATTTTATTTTTATTTTGAGAGAGACCATGAGCAGGGGGAAGTGGAGAGGGAGAGGGACAAGCAGACTCCCCACTGAGTGGGGAGCCCCAACATGGACTCGGTCCCAGGCCATGACCTGATGCTGAAGTGAGACGCTTAACCCACTGAGCCACCCAGGCGCCCCGAGACTGCATTCTTAACAATAGCAATACTGCCTCTATAAAGATAGGATATGGGCATAAAACGTATTACTGAATTTCCAGTGGAGAAATTAAGGCACACCTTTAGTTCAGCATGTGAGTTGTACCATACTCTATTAGAGTGGATCTTGAAGTAGTAGTTGGAATACCCAACTCCTGCTGTGCAGCCAGGCCTCATTGTTTTTGTAGAGTCTGCCAAGTGGACATCAGATAATAGATGCTTGATCCCCGCCAGCCAGACTCTTCCCATACCAGGGGCGCAAAGCAGAGAAACTCCATGTGGTTTTGGCATCATATCCCCTTCTTGCTAAATAACCCAAAGCTTAAGCTATTTATATTTTTGTCCGTAATCATGTCCACGTATAGAGATAAACGTGTTGTGGTGTTTTTTTTGTATTTGTTTTGCTGTTTTAGATTTTTCTTATTTATACCAATTGTGTTGATTAGAGAGGAGTGCATTAGAGGGTTTGTTTTCAAAAGCCAGTATGTATAATTTGCTCCTTAATTTGTGTTTAGGGGCTAAAAATGGAATGATCAGATTAAGTAAATAAGTTAGAGACCTAATTATTTATAGTCACTCATGGAAGGTGGGTGTTTCAAGGGATTTTTATTTTAAAAACTGTGTCCTACCCAATGTAATAATATGCCTATTAAGGGTGGCGTGGTTTAGTTAAAAAGCACTGAAGTAGAATGTGGAAGATCTGGAATTTATTAGCTGTGTGGCCTTGTAAAAGCATTTAGCCTCTCAGCTGTTTTGTTGTGAAGGTGTTATCATCGTATGCCCTTCTGTGTATGGTGTTAGATAAATGACTTGAGTTTTACTCAACCAATAAGTTTTCATGTTTTCAAGGCTGAAAAATACAAGTATACATTTTCTCTGCACTATCTTAAAGTACATGGAAAATAAATTTTTTTTAAAAAGTCATACTTTTAAATGTCCTGTAACTCTATGGCCTTCATTTGTGAGATGGAGTATTTATATCCGGGGTTACCTAGGGACCTAGGAGTTGACAACTAGAGAGCTCAGTGGTTAGGCCTCAGGAGGCCCATGAAGCCCTCTGAAAATAATAGGTTTAATATTGTGTGTGTGTGTGTGTTTCTGTAGAGATGGCTTATAGCATTCATTACATTTACAAAAAAGAAAAGAACGAATCATCTCTAGGTTTGTCATTTCTCAAAGAGTTCTCTTGGAGAAATCCGGTGGTCCTGTACCAGATCACATTATCAACATTAATAGGATTTTCACATGCATTGTGCTGTCTTTTCACAGGCAGTTTTTCCATTGGATTTGCCTTATTCCTACCCCATGTCTTGATGTTTTTCTAGATTTATTTCTAGAGAGAAGCCGAAGATACTAAAGCTAGAGGTAAGGCAAGGATGTTTGAAAGATCAGTCTTATTACTGTGTTTCTAAAGGAAGTATCTTGTCTAGCCTCACGACTTAAGCTTGATCCCGGTGATTGACTCCCAGGTGTCTCCAGCATGTGCTTCCTCCTGAGCTCCATAGCCCATTGTCTCTACCCGACCTCTTCACAGACTACATCTGCCTCCAAATGGGCCTTTCCTTGTATCCCAGTTTGGTTGAAACTCCAGTTGTTGGCAGTTTGCTATAAGACTTGGGGCCTTGGAATCATCTTTTATTCTGGACAGGACTTCGTAGGCATTTCAAAATGTGCTGGGGATGCTCCAGGGAAAGCATTACTATGAATATACTGAAGATTGAGGAGTCGCATGGTAAAGAAACCTGTTGAGTGCTGCTTAATCCAGCAAACTCCAAACTTAACTCGACTGTGGGATTCTTTTTCTTTGTAATACATATTGCTTGTCCTTAGCATTAGTGTCTTGTAGAGAACATGCTTTGGAAATGTTGATACTGATTTTATCTGTGTGCATTTGGAAGCCATTCCCTACGAAGCAGAGGCTGCAGTGTTGCTAAGCTCCAAAGCCATTCACATGGTAGTCTATGTAAACAGAGTCTCTGTGAAAGCTGACAGGAGAAAAATGGAAGATTGGGCAGTGAGATCAGGAAATTAATTTGTTCAAGCATTTAGTGGATTGTGTTGGCTTATTTGTAGTTCTGTATCTTTCAAGGTGTTCTGATTAGTATCATCAAAGACTAATTCTTTCATTATAGTCAGTGTTTAGAAGACTAGAAAACTGAGTTCTGAAACCGACATGCTGTTGAGGAACATGAATACCTTAAGCAATTAGAAAAGAATAGCTGAAGGAAAATAAAGCATGATTGTCTGGGATTATGCTTGTTTTTTACTTTCATGGAGTACAAAGTCTAGAGGGACCTGAGGAAATGGTCCTAAACTTCAAAAAGCTTGGTTGAGTATTTAAGGTAAATTAAGGTAGAATTTTCCAGCATCAGTATTTATTTGAGGTGGAAAGTGACAGTGGAATAGATTCTTTAAAAAAACAAAAAAACAGGTCATCTGACTTTGATATGGATCTGATCCCCTAAAGGAAGTGCTTACCTCCAAGATTTGATGTGTATATGTATTTATTTGTGAAGGAACGTCTAATATGTTATTTTGCATGGAGAGTGAATAGTTGCTAGCTCTCTCTTGAGAGTACATTGAACAGCCGTCCTATATTGAATACCTATAATGTGAAAGGAAATGTGTCAGGGACTGTGAGTGAAGGAGCAAAAATGGCAAGACTTGGCCCTTGGTATTTATAGGGACTTAAAATGTGTACCTACTTTTAGCTATCGTAGTTTGAGATCAAAACCTTGTTGATTTCTTCTTTTCTAGCATATTAATGCTCTGACTGGTTGAGAAATTGTCTAGACACTCCATAATCTGGACAACCGACCTCTCTGTAGCTTAGCAAAGTAGTTTAAGAGCTGGGTTCTGGAGTCAGACTGCCTGGTTTCACCACCCATTAGCCAATTACTTAATCCTTTTCTCTGTGCCTTAGTAACTCAGCTGCAAAGAAGAGATGCTTAGAGTAGTGTTTAGGACTGTGCCTGACACACAATACTCTGTAACCATTAATTGCTCTAGTATTTAGTATTACTTATTATTATATATTTCTCATGCAACTGTCCTGACATACCTTGCTTCTTATGCTCCTGCCTCAGGGTTTTTGTGCTTGGTGTTCTGGGCCTGAATTCTGCCCTCCCCCAATACCTGTATGGGCTGCTTCTTCATTTCCCTTGGGTCTCAGCTCAAGTGTCACCTTTAAATGTGTTCCCTATAGTAAACAGCACCCTACTCTCACTTTCTGTCTTTAGCAAGGATGGATCCAGATTTTGTAGGGCTTGAAGTTTATACAGTTTTGGGGGCCCTCATTAAGTAAACAAATAAATTAGAATAAAAATTTTGGTATGGAAGTAAATATTTATTTAGAATGAGAAAAGATGTCCCAACAAGATGCTGTAACCTTAGGGTCAGGTCCTTTTCTTCTGAGGTTTCTTTAGGCATTTACTCAGAAATGCTTTCATAAAGTGCTCCCTGTTAGCATCCTGGCTGCTACTGGCCACCTTCTTTGGCATTTTGCATGTCCCAGTAATTCTCAGCACTCACAGAGGCCCACGTGAGTGAGGGAGGCTGAACTTTGAGTTCTGTTAGCTTTATAGAAAGTTTACCTCTGTTCTTTTGTAGTTTTCATTTTTGTAATGACGTCTGTCACGTTATATTTAGTTGTGTGTTACTTTTCTCTTCCCACTGTAGTGTAAATCCAAGAAGCTGGTGGTTTGGTTTTGTTCGCTTTTGTGTTTTAGAGCCTAGAAGAGTACCTGGCACATATTATACTCTTGGTACATATTTGTGGAATGAATGAATGAACGACTTGAAGGGGACAAACCACATGCTGCATGAGTTTAGAGAAAGGAGATCATTGTTTCTGCTTGGGAGAAATCATAGCAGGTTTTACAGAGATGATATTGGGCTTGACTTAGAATTCTGCAGTAGTGGGTACAGAATGAATTAAGCACTGTGGATTATTATTAGGCCTAAACTAAATCAGTAGGCTTAATGTATCTTTTGCATATTAAGTGATGGTTATACCTATTTTGTGCATATGAAGATACTCTGTCATTTTAAACTAAAGACCTTTAGTGACTAGTGAGTATATGTAGCTGTTACATATTGATTTTATTTTGGTTTTTTGTTTGTTTTTTGTTTCTAATAGAATTGGGCTTTTAGAAAAGAATTTTGTTCGGTACCAAAAGGCCCTATATTCAAGAGATGAGAACATGTTTGCTGCTTTAGCTTTGTTTTTTAGTCTTTTTTGTTCTGGAAGATGCCACGTTTCAGAGTTCCAGGCTGCCTTGACCTGAGATTATAGGTTTGGATTCCTACTGTAACAATGTATTGTTTACCTTAGTCCTTAAACTCTGTGTAAGAATTTTAGATTTGACCATGAAATTTTCATTATTTCAAATGAGACATTTATTTTGTTTGATTAAGGTCTTGATAGAAGTTTAAGATGGTCATCCACCCTCTCCTAGACAAAGAGTTTTTCTACATTGCCTGTAAAGTACGGACTTGTAAGCCTAACATTCACAGCACTGTCCTTTTTGCCCTCTGGCCCCCAAGAATGAGTTAAGTTTAGATAGCTGGGAGGGGACAGGGAGAGAAAGTCCACAGAGAAGGGAATGGGGACGTTGGTATTCCCGTGTGTGTAACTACAGGGGTTGATAAAGGCTTGGGGACTAACACAGAAGGCTTGTGTTGGGGGGCATGGAGAAATAAGATTTGCTAGATAAGGTAGGGCCAATTTATAAACTTGGAAGCTAGATAAAGTCATTTAGATATGAAGTGGTAGGAGCTTTAAAGGTTTCCGTATAAGGAGTAATGTTGAAAGTGCTCAGGATTAGTCTGACAATCATGATGAGAATGGATCAGAGAGGAAAGATGGAAATATCTTCTAAATAGAATCTGTGATTCTTAAACTTTTTGGTTTCAGAGCCCCTTTATGCCATTAAGAATCCCAAGATCGTGTATGTTAGTTATATCTATTGCTATTGACTCTATCAGCAGTTACACCTGAGATGTTTAATACTTGGTTAAATAGAAGACAGACTCTCAACTCTACTACTTTTTTTTTTTTTAAGATTTTATTTATTTATTTGTCAGGATAGGGGAGAGCTTGAGGGCACTTACACAAGCAGGGGGAGTGGCAGGCAGAGGGAGAAGCAGGGTCCCTGCTGAGCAAGGAGTCCAATGCGGGACTTGGTCCCAGATCATGACCTGAGCCGAAGGCAGACTCTTAACTGACTGAGCCACCCAGGTGCCCCATCAGTAGTTCATTTTCAGTAAAATGTCAGATATCTAAGCATGAATAACCAGTTTGTCAATTCTTTCAAATAAAAATGGTGTTCTGTGGAAAAAGTGGCTAGTTCAGTTTGCAACTCAAAATCGCACGCACATGCTGTTCTTTGAGCCAACCGTTGTACTTCGGTATGCAATGGAAGTGTTTTATGTATTTCATCAGATAGAATATCAAAATGACTTGTATTAAGGATTAGGAGTTAATAAAATTAATGATGTTTATGCTTTAATAAGGACATTTTTCAGTGAAACTGGCTTTTTTTTTTTTTCCTCCTCCTTTTGAGTGCATGGCAGTGAAGAATATAGTGATTGGTAGTACATTGTGGGGTCACTGCTTTGGTTGGTGCCCAGCAGTTTTATCACCATTGCATTTGCTCTGTTGTGCAAATGTCAACACAGTAAAAGGGAGGAAATAACATTTTCATATTGTTATGAATCATTTTGACCTTTCAAGCCCTCAAGAATCAATCCTAGGGGCTCTCAGGGATTCACAGAATTGTGCTAGATTATATGGAGTAAGCGAAGGGTGAGGTAAGTTATGATGGAGTGAACAAAAGGGAAAAGTAATAAAAAATGGAAAGGAAGGAATTGAGGAGAAACACCTTGGAGAAACATTTGATGGGGCTTTGTGAAGAAATATGAGGATGGAGAAAGATGATTTGAAGAGGACTTCAAAATTTTAAGCCTGACTGAGGAGCACATAAAATATTTGTTCAAATAAATTAGTAGTGGGGGAATGATGTAAGTTACAAATACAGTTAAGTTGAGAGGGAGGAGCTGTGGTGGAAGTTGGGATATTAGAAAATAAAGAGATATCTGTGAGATTTCGTTTCATTATTTTCTTGCTGTACTTTCTCTAAAGAAGCACTAATAGTGATTTTTCCTTTTTCTGTGGAGTTTAACAATTCTTTAGCTGTGTTCTTGGGACTAATGGAAATCGATAAGGGTCAGTACCTTTCTCCCAGCTCTTACTGACGGATTACTAGGAAGACCTGCAAAGATGTCTTCCTGTCGAACAGTGCTACAGATTTGGAGAGTAATTGATGTAGGAATTAGTGAGTGGAACAGTAGAATATGGGCTGGATATTTTTATTGTGGCATACATTTTTTAATAGATGTATTTGTTTTTTAGAGAGAGAGTGCACAGCGGGAAGGGGCAGAGGAAGAGAGTGTCTCAGGCAGACTCTGTGCTGAGCGGAACCCAACACAGGCTCGATCTCACGACCCCGAAATCATGACCTGAGCTGAACCCAAAAATGAGACGCTAAACTGAATGCACCACCCAGGCACCCTTATCGTGGCATACATTTTAAAAGTTTTCTTGTTTTGTTCTTATTGTAACATATATATTATGTGTACATACACGTTTTTAAATAATAATAATTATAAAAAACAATGATTTAACTCCCAGTAGATAAATAGTCTCAGTATTTTGATGTATTTTCTTCTGTTTTTTTTATAGACAAGTGTTTTGTAAGGCTTGTATGCTGTTACATATTCTTAAAATTGTTTGCTTACAGTGAAATGTATAGATCTTAAGTGTTTCAGTTAGAAGAGTTTTGACATACATAAAACTGTGTAACCCACCCCCTTATTAAGATAGAACATTTCCTTAACCTCAGAGAGTTCCTTCAAGCCCCTTCCCAGTCAGTCTCACCCCTCTCCTCCATAGCAGTCACTGTTCTGGTTTGTCACTGTAAAAGCTCGTTTAGAACTTCATGTAAATGAATTACAGATGGATTGCCTTAGCACCTTTGATGATACATGTATGGGGATATTCTGGACTCTGTTTTGTTCTCTTGAGCTGTAGGGCTGTATTTCTACCAATGCATCACTGTCTTGCTTACTATTGCTTTATATAGTCTTGGATTCAGGTAGTGAGTCCTCCAACTTTGTTCTATTTTTTCAAAATTGTTCCATTTATTTTATTTTAAGTCCTTTGTTTTTTCCATATGAATTTTAGAATCACTTTTCAAATTATATAAAAAAGTCTGCTGGGATTTTGTTTTAACTTTTTATTTTGAAATAATTATAAACTCATAGGAAATTGCAAAAAGAGTGCAAGATGTCTGGTGTATACCAAGCTTCCAGCTTCCCCCGATAGTGACATCTTTATATATGACAGTAGTGCATTATCAAAACCGGGAGCTTGATTGGCACAGTGCAGTTAACTAGACCTTAGGTTTCACCACTTCTTGCATGCTCTCATTTTTTTTCATGTCTTTGTGCATAATTTTGTGACATTTTATCATGTAGATAGCTTGCTGGGATTTTATTGGGTTTATGTAGGATTTGCAGCTCAATTTGTGGAAATTTGAGATTTTAACAGCATTGAGTCTTCTGATATATGAAAATGTTATTTCTCTCCGTTTATTTAGATCTTCTTTATCTTATCAATGTTTTGCTTTTCTTTTAACTTCTAAATTTTATCCTTGGCCTTTGCTTCTAATACTGTAGTAAAAGATAGCGATTATATAATTATATAATATATAATATATATAATTATATAATATATAATACTTCTTCAAGATGGTGCAGTAATCAGAATGTGGGGCACATTTTCGGTTTTTATTAAAATCTTCACCATATTGATGTCTGACTTCCTTTCACTTGACCCTGTACATTTTAGCTCTGAACATGTGGACTCCTTTTAAAATTGGCAAAAGTGAAAAGAAAAGAAAAGAAAAGAAAACGGGAAATGACTATTTAAAATCTGTTCACTTTAGCTTTCTTATCTAAAGATTAAAACCTGAGGGGCGCCTGGGTGGCACAGTGGTTAGGTGTCTGCTTTCGGCTCAGGGCGTGATCCTGGCATCGTGGGATCGAGCCCCACATCAGGCTCTTCCGCTGGGAGCCTGCTTCTTCCTCTCCCACTCCCCCTGCTTGTGTTCCCTCTCTCGCCGGCTGTCTCTATCTCTGTCGAATAAATAAATAAAATCTTTTTAAAAAAAAAAATAAATAAATAAAAACCTGAGATATTTTTATATATGAGATGTGTTTATGTGTGCATATTTTGCAGATTTCGTATTTTTTGAACTTATTGAAGAAAAATAAAGTTTGCTTAATCCTTAAGTGAATAATCAACACTGTGCCAGATTGTTTAGGAGATCCTAAAAAATTTCGTTCTGATTTTGAGGAGTTTATGCCCAGATTGAGGAAACAAAATATGCCTAAATGGAACATTTAAGGAACATTTCTAAGGCAGTATCTTAATAATTAAAAAAGCAATGACATATTAAAAATTCTGTAGAAATTCAGTTTAGGGGTAAGATGAGCTTGCGTTAGTCTGGTAAAGACTTCCTGGAAGAGCATATCTGCATCTAGGACTTAACGAAATATTGGGTTTGCATTTGTAGAGAACTGTGGGGGAAACAATTCCAAAAGAGTAAATATGGGTAAAGATACTGCTGTGGGGGCTGCCTGGGTGGCTCAGCTGGTTGATTTCAGCTTGGGTCATGGTCTCAGGGTTGTGGGATTCAGACCTGCTTAAGGCCCCGCACTCAGTGTGGAGTCTGCTTAAGAGTCTCTTTCCCCCTGTCCCTCCCCCTGCATGCACGCACACTCTCTGTGTCTCAAATAAATGAACAACCAAGCAAATAAAATCTCAAAAAAAATATTGCTGTGGGACCAAAGTGGGTAGAGGTTACAGATAGCCATTCTGACAAAGTAAGGGTCCATATTAGGAAATGTGATAGATAATGTTTCAGGTACCTAAGATACAGGCAAGTGAATGCCAACTGAAGAATATGGACTCATTTGATTTATAGTATAAAATTTTCCAAATTCATTAGGGCCAATCTTGTCTTTCTAACCTTTCTAACCTTGCTTAAGTCACTATTTGGATGGCATTCAGTGCATTTTCTTATATTTCCCTCTCTTTCCCCTCTATTTTGTTTAAAAGTTATACATTTTATTTGCACACTTTTGGTGGTTACCTTAAAATTTCAACATGCACAATAAAGTTAATCGATATCTCTGTTTTCGGGATGCCTGGGTGGCTCAGTCGGTTAAGCATCTGCCTTCACCTCAGATCATGATCCCAGGGTCCTTGGGATTGAGCTCCACATGGGGCTCTGTGCTCAGTGGGGAGCCTGCTTCTTCCTCTGCTTGCTGCTCCCCCTGTTTGTGCTCTCTCTCTCTCCCTGACAAATAAATAAATAAAATCTTTAAAAAAAAGAATAATTTTTTTTAATAACTCTTTTCACCCTTACCCACATTCACCAATGGTTAATGCTTTGCCACATTTGCTTTACCACATTTTCTCTCTCTCTATGTACATACTATTTTTTTTATCTGAACCATTTGGGGGTAGGTTGCAGACATCATGTTCCTTTACCCGTAAACATTCAGTGTACATTTCTCAAAATAAATATATTCACTTAAATAAAACCGTAGTACAGTTATCAAAATCAGAAAAAATTTATATTAATACAATATTGTTATCTGACTTATAGATCTTATTTAGACTTCTACCAGTGGTCCTGATGATATCCACAATAGCATTTTCCTCCTAGTCCAAAAACCAATCCAGGATCATATGTCACTTTTAGTTTCCAAGACTCTTCAGTCTCTTTTAATCTGGAATAGTTTGTCAGCCTTTCTTTGTCTTCTTAGACATTGACACTTTTTAGGAGTATATATAATTTATTTTGTTGAATTTCCTTCATTTTTGATATATCTGGTGTTCCTTTTGTTCAAATTCAGGTTACAGAGTTTTGGCAGAAATGTACATAAGTGATATGTTCTCAATATCAGGAGGCATGTGATGCTCACTTGTTATATTATTAATATTAGTTTTGATCACTTGGTTAACATGAATCTGCCAGTGTTCTTCAGTATAAAGTTATTATTTTTTCCTTTTATGGTTAATAAATAATTTGTGGGGAGATATTTTAAGACTGTATAGTATCTCCTTCCTCATCTAACTTGTACCATTAGTTTTAATATCCACTGATGAGTCATACTTGAGTTATTACTGTTATGGTGCAAAATAGTTCTTTTCTTTTTTTTTTTTTTTTTTAAGATTTTATTTATTTATTCGACAGAGAATAGAGACAGCCCGTGAGAGAGGGAACACAAGCAGGGGGAGTGGGAGAGGACGAAAGCAGGCTCATAGCGGAAGAACCTGATGTGGCTCGATCCCATAACGTCGGGATCACGCCCTGAGCCAAAGGCAGACGCTTAACCACTGTGCCACCCAGGCGCCCCAAAATAGTTCTTTTCTAATTCCATTAATTTCTTCTGCATTTATTAGTTGACATTCTATTGTGATGAAGAGCTTTTACTTTATTTTTGGACTTACAGCTTTTTATTTTTTTCATTGGGGTCTAACTCATCACTGTCATTTATCTTGATGTTTAAACTATTTCAGATTTGGTCATTTGGATTCTTAGTTCAGGCTGCCAAAACAAAATATCCTTGACTGGGTGGCTTAAGCAACAACATTTATTTTCTCGTAGTTCTGGAGACTGGAAGTCTAAGACCAGGATGTGCCAGCACAGTGGGTTTCTGGTGAGAAATTCCTAATTTACAGACGGCCACCTTCTCACTATGCTGACATGGCAGAGAATGACAGAAGCTCTCTGGGCACTAATCTCAGCATGAGGGTCCCCACCCTCATGGCCTCTTCTAAACCTAAGTATATGCCAAAGCTGCATGTCCAGACACCATCACTTTGGGGGTTAAGACTTCAACATACAGTTTGGTGTGTTTGGGGTGGAGCATAATTCAATTTTTGTTTTGTTTTGGAGCCTAGTGTGGGGCCTGAACTCAAGAGTGGAGATCAAAACCTGAGCTGAGATACTAGGAGTTGGATGCTTAACCAGCGGAGTCACCCAGGCGCCCCTTTTGTTTTTTAAATTTTAATAGTTCTATTTCTAGAAGCTCCATTTTATTATTTTTCAAGTCTGTATATTCTTTTTACATGGTTTCTTGTTCTTAGAGTTTTGATTCCCTTTTCTAATTTTGATCATTTTAACATACTTCACATTCTCTTTCAAATTACCATTCTGTCTTCTCAGATTTTGAGGGTTTTTAGTCTTGCTGTTTGTTGTTGTGTTTGCTGACTCACTTATGGTAGAATTCTATTTTAATTCTGAATTGATCAAGTTTTTTTCTGTAAGACTTTTTTGTGGCTCAAATTGTGGGGGTGTCTTTCCAAAACAGCTTTGCTTTTGCTTCTTCCAGGAACCTCATGAGTCTCTTTGGTCCGAGACTGTTCTTTATGTTAATTTCTCTGTTTGGAATTCCCCACACCTTATGGATAACGCACACTTGAACCCCAAACCCAAATGAGCAGCTGGGCTCTTGGTTTTGAATTCTTAAGGGACTTTTTCCTTTCTTCCTGTTCAAAGCCCAAGCAGAGACAGACTTTGTTGTTACTCTCCTCCTGCGCTTGTGGGTTGCTTTTTTTGTTTGTTTTTGTTTTTACTTTACTGAGGGCACAGTCCTTTCCAGAGCCCTAGTTTTATCCAGGGGTCTCTGTTCCCATATATTGTTTTGAGTTGTCCCAAGAGCTGTTCACCTTTCCTCAAGTAATTTTAAAACCTCAAACATTTAGTTTGCAGAGGCCGATTTTTCTCCTTCCCCAGCCCTTCTGTTTTTATCTGTGTGCCACTGTTGGTGGAAGCCTCAGCTCTGCTTTTCCATTTTCCTTCATTTATGGTACCCAGGATTTTACTTTTATTTTTTGAGGACTCAGCTGTTTTTAGGTTTACAGAAAAATTGGGCAAAAAGTGCAGAGTTCCTGGGGTGCCTGGGTGGCTCAGTCAGTTAAACATCCAACTCTTGGTTTCCTCTCAGGTCATTTCAGGGTTGTGAGATCGGGCCCTGCGTTGGGCTCCACTCTGGGCGTGGAGCCTGCTTGGGATTCTGTCTCTCCCTCTCTCCTTCTCCCTAAAAAAAAGTACAGAGTTCCTATATACCCCTATGAATATCTTGCATTAATGCAATACATTTGTTAAAAGTAACAAAACAGTATTGATCCATTGTTATTACTAAAGTCCAGTACATTAATGGACTTCAGTTAAGTTTACATTAGGGCTCACTCTTGGTATTGTACATGCTGTGGACTTGGACAAATGTATTAGACATGTATCCATCATGGTATTTTGTAGAGTATTTTCACTGCTTTGAAAATTATCTGAGTCTGCCTCTGCCCCAACTCCCCCACCCCCACCCCTGGCAACCATTGATCTTTTTCCTGTCTCTCTAGTTTTGCCTTTTCCAGAATGTCATATATTTAGGATCATAGGTATGTAGACCTTTTTTTTTTTTTTAAGATTTTATCATTTTTTTGAGAGAGCACGAGTTAAAGGGCAGAGGGAGAGGGAAAAGCAGGCTCCCTGCTGAGCAAGGAGCCTGACACGGGGCTCCATCCCAGGACCCCAAGATCATGACCTGAGCCGAAGGCAGGTGCTAACCAATAGAGTCACCCAGGTGCCCCACTAGGTAGATTTTTTCACACTGCTTTCTTTCACTTAGCAAAATGCATTTAAGGTTCCTTCAGGTCTTTTTGCAGCTTGATATAGCTCATTTGTTTTTGATCCCTGAATAATATCCCAGTGTATGATTGTACCATAGTTTATATATCCATTCACCTACTGATTGACGTCTTGTTTCCAAGTTTTGGCAGTTATAAATAAAGCTTCTATAAACATCTGTGTGCAAGTTTTTGTGTGGACATAGGTTTTCAACTCATTTGGGTAAATAACAAGGAGTGCAATTACTGGATCGTGTGATAAGACTGTTCAGCTTTGTAAGAAACTGCCCAACCGTCTTCCAGAGTGCCTGCACCATTTTGCGTTCCGAGCAGCAGCAAATTCTGTTCCTGTTGCTCCACATCCTTGCTGACGTTTGTTGTTGTCAATGTTTTGGATTTTGGCCATTCTAATGGGTGTGTAGTGGTATCATTGTTGGTTTTTTTGTGTTTTGTTTTTTAATTTTTTATTATGTTATGTTATTCACCATGCAGTACATCCTTAGTTTTTGATGTAGTGTTCCACGATTCATTGTTTGCTCCATGCAATACGTGCCCTCCTTAATACCCATTGTTGTTTTAATTTGCAATTCCCTAGTGACCTGGGATGTTGAACAATTTTTTTCATATGCTTATTTTCCATCTGTATAACTTGTTTAATGAGGCCTCCATTCAGATCTTTTGTCCTTTTAAAAATTGGATTGGTGTCTTATTGTTGAGCTTTAAGAGTTCTTTGTATATTTTGCGGATGTTTGGGTAGCTCAGTCGGTTAAGCATCTGCCCATCTGCCTTAATCTCAGGTCATGATCCCAGAGTCCTGAGATAGAGACCCGCATGGGGCTACTTGTCCAGTGGGGAGCCTGCTTCTCTGTCTGCCTGCTGCTCCTCCTGCTTGTGCTCTCTCTCCCTCTCTCTCTGACAAATAGATAAATAAACTCTTTAAAAAAAAAGTTATTTGTGTATTTTGGATATAGGTCCTTTATCAGCTATGTGTTTTGCAAGTATTTTCTCCCAGTCTATGGCTTGTCTTTTCATTGTCTTCACAGTGTCTTTAGCAGAGCAAATGTTTTTTAATGTAGCAAAGTCCAGTTTATCAAGTTTTTTGTTATTGTTGTTGATCATGCTTTTGGTGTTATATCTAAAAACTCACTTCTAGATCCAAACCAATGCCACCTAGATTTTCAATTATCTTCTAGGACTTTTATAGTTTTGTGTTTTACATGTGGGTCTTGATCCATTTGAGTTAATTTAGGAGAAGTGTACAGTCTGTGTCTAGATTCTTTCTTTCTCTAGGTCTATCCGTCCTTCCATCCTTCCTTCTGCATATGGCTGTCCAGTTGATTCAGTATCATTTGTTGAAAAAGACCGTCCTTTTTCCATTATTGCCCTTGCTTCTTTGTCAAAGATCACTTGACTGTATTTATTTGTATGAAACTGTTTCTGGGTTCTCATATTAGTTTGTTAGAGCTTTCTAACAAAGTATTGCTGACTGGGTGGCCTAACCAATGGAAATTTATTTTCTCAATGTTCTGGAGGCTAGCAGTCTGAGATCAAGGTGTTGGCAGGGTTAGTTTCTTACAAGGATTCTCTCCTTGGCTTATAAATAACTGTTTTTTCTTGGTGTCTTTACATGGCCTTCCCTCTAATGGTTCATATTCAAACACAGTAGTTTGAGATTAATAAAAAGTGGTAATTTGGAGTCACATACAGGAGAGAACTAGGGGAGGTGAGTACTGGGAGACCAGTGAGTCTAGTTAGGAAGATATACTTTTTGTCTGTAGTCATTTTCTTGAGAGGTTGGAATGGTTGGCAAAGAATCCTGATTGTAGGTGATTCAGAAGCATGAAGTAGGCATTGTTGTTATTTCCATTTTATAGATGTGGATACTGAGGCTCAAAAAGAAAGGTCAAGAATAGGCCCAAAGTCATACATCTAGTAAGTGGTAAAACTAGAATTTGAATTCAGGCAGTCTGAACTCCAGAACCTATGCTTTGTAGTCACTATTTTCTACAAAGAGGTGGTTGAGACCAAAATATGTCTTGAGAAACTGTTTCCAGGGTGCAGATTAAATATGACAAAAATAAGGGAACCACTGAAGATGTTTGAACTGAAGTGTGGATAAGGAACTACTTTCATGGCAGGAACCACTTAGTCCCATGGTGGATAGGTGGGTGTGATATAGGGTGAACAGTTAATCTTCAGTCTGATATTTCAGATTATCTGGAATGTCTTGTACCCATCCAAGAGTGAAGGTAATGATGTGACTTCATTTAACAGCTGGGGAATTTTGGACATAGATGCCCTAGAAGAAGTTGAGTGAAGAGAGATGCGGAGTTAGATTTTGGACGAGTTGATTAAGAGAATATGTTCAAGTACAAAGGTGTTGTCCCATTCCCTTCTCCTCTACCCCTGAAGTGGTAGACTAGCAGATTTGAAGGGACTGGTGGGGAGATACAGTTAAAGAGCACACTTGAAAACAGGAATTATTTAGTGATGGGAGCCTAGATAAGGGACATCTTTTGTCCTTAGTTTTCAAAGGAAGAAAAGCTCTTACCTAATTTTCTTTTCACTTTCAATATCCAAGGAATTCAAGATTCATGGTTTCAAGCTTTCTTTTGAGGCATATTTAAGTGAATGAATGAAATATGATATAAAAGACATGTGATGTAAGTATACATGTTTGTGGAAGTTACAAGTCTACAGGAAAAGGTTTAGTATTACAAGTTACTGAATACTTTTTAGTTGAAACAGGTAAGAATAATGGAGTAAATACAGGTAAAAGTAAAGATTACCCACTGTTGTTGTTATCAGAGTTTTCTTTCAACGTGTGTACATCCTTTGGATTCCTGTTATCCTTACAGTGCCTCAGGAGTACACTGTGCACTCCTCTCCCTCCATGTCATTAGGAGGTGACAAAGTTGACGGAAATAAAGCATTGAAGGTGCTGAGTGATAAACCGGATGGACAGTGTCATTATTAAAACCTGTTCCATCTTTCCCTTCTCTGTTCTTGCTCACCCCATGCTCCACCACCCTTCCTCCCTTCTATAAAAACTCAAACCCCAAACGTTCTGAAGAGCATCAAGTGGAGACTATAAAGCCTTTTGCAGAAACCTGCCACACACAGTTATGCTAAATTTTTTGAATGTCATTCAGCTTGAACAGTAATGTCAGTCATTGTCATTTTTATTTCAGTCATTGTGTTGACATTTTTCTTTTGGGGTCTGCTGTTTCTGGTTAGTGCTGTGATGTTGATTCTCTAACACTGCTGGAGCAACAGGTTTTGATTTGGAAAGTTGAGGGTTTTTTTTTTCCTTCTGTTAACTGTGGTTACATGAGGTTCGACAAACTTTTTTTTCTTCAAAAACCAAAATTGAAGGTTTCTGTTAATTACTGGGCAGAGTTGCTATTTTTACATTAGGTTTAAATTGTTTGTGTTGAGATTTCTCTAGCTGTTTCTATCATGTTGTCATGCAATGTTTGAATTAAAATTTAAAGAATATTTCTATAACTTTTATAGGAAGTGATCATATAAAATGTGTGAAATTTAATTAGACTGTTTTACAACAATTTAGACCAAGTATTTTAAAAATATAATTTATTTTGGTGGTTCTTAGAAGTTTGGAAACTAAGCTTATGCAATATAATTTTTTTTAGCAACATTGTTTGCAGAAATTATTTATTTACCAGATGGGATCAGCTGTTTTGGGAGACAAACACCTTTTTGTTTAACAGCCAAGATTTAAAGTCACCTTTTTAAACTCATAACATCAAAAAACATTTAAATTGTATGTTTAATTCTTTAGTTAAGATCACTTATTTATTTATTTTTTAAAGATTTTATTTATTTACCTGAGAGAGAGAGCACGTGCAAGCACATGCACATACATGTGCACACGGTGGGGGAACAGAGGGGGAGGGAGAAACAGACTCCCCACCTGGCAAGACCCTGAGTTCATGCTCTGAGCTGAAGGCAGACGCTTAACCAACTGAGCTACCCAGGTGCCCCTCTTTAGTTAAGATTTTTTAAAAATAAACTTTATTTTAGAATAATTTTAGATTTATAAAAAAAAAAATCACAAAGATACTAGAGAGTTTCTGTGTACTCCTCACCGAGTTTTCCCCCTTTTGTTAACCTCTTACATGACTGTGGTACATGTGTCACAACTAAGGAACCAGTTAGTATGTCCCTATTAGCCAAACTCCACAGCTTATTTGGATTTCATTAGTTTTCCCCTAACGTCCCTTTTCTGTCCCAGGATCCCTGCAGGATAGCACATTACATTTCGTCGTCTTTTTAAGCAGAATTTTTTGGTCTCTGACAGTTTCACAGACTTTTTGTTTTTGATGACCTTAGCAGTTTTGAGGAACACTGATCAGGTATTTTGTAGTGTGTTTCTCAATTTAGATTTGTCTGGTATTTTTCTCATGGTTAGGCTGTGTTATGAAATTTGGGGAGGATAAAGTATCCATGCTATTAATGTGACTTATTGCTAGTGATGTTAACTTTTGTCACCTGACGGTGGTAGTGTTTTTAGGTTTCTACACTTTATATATTATTTTTTCCCACCTTGTTGTGCTCTCTGAAAGCAAATCACCAAACTAAGCCCCACACTTAGGGGGTTAAACTTCATCTTTTTGAGGGAGGAAGTAACTACATAAATTGGAATTCCTCTGTATGGAGATTTGTATTTTTGTCCTTCAGTTATTTTATATCCAATAGACTCATGGATATTTATTTTATACTTCTGGTTATAATCCAGTAGTCAAGTTGTTCACATTGTTTCAGCTTAGCCATTGGGAGCTCTTTCAGGTTGTTTCTTGTGTCCCTTTGATGGTCTCCATAGTTTTGTTTTTAACACTTCCTGGCTTTCTGGCAGTATAGATGTTCCAAGCTCATCATGTAGATTCCCTGCCTCAGCCTTATAACGAGCCATTTCTCTAAGGATGCCTGGTTCCTTTTAGTGGAAATAGAATAAGAACATGATATAGGCCCTGGGTTTATTTATTGTTACTGGTGTGTTATTACTTCTAGGCCCTCTCAGTGGATAGAGCTGGGAAAGTATTACTAAATTACCGTATTACTAATCAAACTAAATATAAGTATGTATATGTGTAACTAACCTTTGTATACATACATATATGTAGTTATTTCTGTTTCAAGCTGAACATGATTTCATACTGTTATTTCCAAATCTAATCCACTAACCACATGGTTCATTCTAGTCTTTCCCCACTGCTTACCTGTAGACTCCTTCTCCATTAGTGAAAAACTTGGCTCCCACCATTCGCCATCCATTTACATGTTTGTTCAGTCTCAGTATGTCTGTATAGCTTTTAAGGAATTGTCACAATTCTGTAAGTTTTTGAACCAAACTGTTCTCATATTTTTTAAGTTGCTAGTTCACTCTTTGAAGTAATAATATTTATAATTATATAGCACGCGCAAAGTGTTGGTAAGACCAAAATTGGTAGTAAATTAATACGTGGTATAATGTAAGAACTATAACTGTCCCTATTTTAGAAATGAGAGGAGAGGGGCACCAAGAGCTGTAGTCCGAGTCCCCAGTTTGTAAATGCCAGAGCAGCAGCTGAACCCAGGCAGTCTGTCTGTAGAGTCCATGCATTTGGCTACACTGCTGAAAGTAGGTGTGTGAACACGGAGCCATACGTCTATCATGTTGGTTTCTCATTTTTAAAAGAGTATTATATTTTGCCAAGGAAGGAGGGTCAGAAGTGATTGAGTGATAATCAGAGAATCCCCAGAGTCTCCCCCTGAGCATGAGAAGGGACAGTGGTTAGAAAAGAGTAAATTTCCTTAAAAAGGCCACTATGGAGAAATGGATCTTAAGTTTAGGAGATAAGGTAGTGTGTTTTCTTCTATTTTTGAGATTATGCTTGTGAGGAAAGTAGTTGATGCTTTTGAAAGTGTTCTGGAATTAACAGCTTTTTCCCCCCATAAACCACCCCGCCACAATTGCCAGAAGATTATTTTTCCTTCTGGTAGAAGCATGTGGTTCTCACCCCTTCCATATGTCTCTTGCAGAGGGGAGAGGAGTGGGTCAGGATTGCAGTTAGCAAAGGCGTTTAGGTGGCTGCTGGACCAAATCAGTTGAAGGGATTTGTTTATTAACATGCCAGAAACATCCAGTCTATTCTGTTTCACCAGAGCCTGTTTAGCACTTGGTTTCATTGGTCAGCTTATATAGAAAAGCTTAGTTATTCTGGAACATTGTTTTCAAACACTGCTGTCCCCTTCTCCCCAGCATCTGACTTAAATTTTAACAGCTTTATTGAGAGATAATTCACATACCATACAATTCACCAATTTAAAGTATACAATTCAATAAGTTGTACAACCAGTCTGATTTAAAGGTGAGTCTTAAAATCAGAGACAAGTTGGTGATAGATGGAATTTAGTCTTCCAAATGTTGATTTGTAATTCTGTTTTTATATTAACCATTATTACTGAAACCAAAGGTGACTGTTTCTGCCTGACATTATTAACTTGTAAAGATTGGAGAGACATTAAGAGCATTAGGAACTATCAGAATGTGGTTTAGTTCTCATTGAAATGATGCACACAATTGCCTGTTTTCGCCATAATTCCGTTTTCCCTTCTTTTCTTTACTGTCTCTTTTTCTCCCACTCAGTTTTAAGGGCATTTAGTCTCATAAACCTGTTTCAACCAAGTCATAATTGAGTTGAAACTGGATTGTATTTATTGCTTGTCTATCAATAAGTGCAAAGGGTGTAAAGATCTTTTTTCTGTGTGCTGATAAGTTCCATTTCTTTAGTGTGGAACATGTTAAATTTCTCCTTTTGCCTAAGCAAAGTCAGGTAAGTTAGTGTAGAAAATGTAACTTTAATCATTAATTTTGATGCATCTTCATTTGGACCACATGATTCTTTTTTTTTTTTTTTTAAGATTTTATTTATTCATTTGACAGATAGAGACAGCCAGCAAGAGCGGGAACACAAGCAGGGGGAATGGGAGAGGAAGAAGCAGGCTTCCAGCGGAGGAGCCTGATGTGGGGTTCGATCCCAGAATGCCAGGATCACACCCTGAGCCGAAGGCAGAGGCTTAACGATTGTGCCACCCAGGCGCCCCCATGGACCACGTGATTCTTAAATGATGGCCATACATTTAGAACTGTTTGAGAACCATAACTCTAAAAAAGCACCTCACTTCTCCGAGGAGTTTGGACTTTACCAAATACAGGCTGTCATTTGACAGAAAAGAAAATCTGGTTGTGAAGCATACCCAAGTTAGAGGCCGTTGTACATGGCGTATGAGATTGCGCATAGCCTCTTGAACTTTTTAGTTCTTCCAAAAATTGTTGGCAACCGTAGTCATGATTCTTTATGAATTTGGGTCTTAATTTTGGATAAATAAATTACCATTATTTAATGAATTACCGCTTACAGAAGATTTGGTATCAGATGACGTTGCTTTTGTGTTGCTCTCCTTACCAATACCAATATGATATAGTCTCACCACTGATTCTGTACTCAGTTCAGGCCATCTTCTGCGCTGATCTGGTCCGCATTGTCAAGGCGTGATGATAATGATGGAGACACAGTAAGGTTGGTTCTGCTCCTGGCTCCCTTGTTACTTAGGCAAATGACTGTGGTTTAGTTACTTAACCACTTACGGCTATAGTTTTCTTCTCGTCCAAGGAATTTAGCCGGGGTCTTTAACTGCCACAGTGTACTCTTTGTTAAATCTGTATTTCAGGATGCAAATTTCTGCTTTTCCTGAGGGGAAGAAAACACATAATCGTTTATTGGGTCTCTCTGCTGGTGACTTCAGGCAGGTAGACAGAAATTAGTTATATGTAATAGACGTTGAGAAGGTGGAAAAAGTCTTTAAAATTATTGCAGTGGCAAGTAGGTACTGCTTGGTCAGGTGGCCAGATAGGAATTTATCATCTTGACCTAGATTGCTGCATTTGAATTTAAGCTCTACTGATTTTTAGCTTTGTGACCTTGAGCACCTAATCTCAGTTTCATTTGTAATGGGAGAATGATTAATACTACTTACCTCAAAGGGTTATTGTGAGGTGTAAATAATAAAGCTTTAAATCTTAGTATAGTACCCTGCACATTCTAAGTACTTTGTAAGTGTTAACTGTTACTGTAATAGTATTTGTTCCTGTTTTTTTTTTTTTTCCTTTATGTAAGCTCTGCGCCCAACATGGGGCTTGAACTCACAACCCTGAGATCAAGAGTTGCGTGTTCTACCAACCGAGCCAGCCAGGTGCCCCTACTTGTTCCTGTTCTTTATTTTTACCTAAGTTTGAGCCTATATTCATTCATTTATTTTATTTTATTTTTTTAATAGCCCAACTCAATCATATTTTCTCTATCACATCATCCACATTTTTGTTTTCCCTCCTACATGGCACTAATCAATCTGATATTTTCTTGTTTTTGTGCCCTCCAACTGGAATGTAAGCTTTGTAGGATCACAGACCTTCTCCATACTAGTCATTGTTCTATCTCTAGCTTGTAGCATAGTGCCTGGAACAATGTAGTTGCTCAGTACGTATTTGGGAGGAAGCTGTTAATTGCTACAAATGGTTGTTCAGTGTATATATCCAAGGGAAGATGGCTTTGACTTTGCAGCCAAGTATGGTGGACATTTTGGCCTTCTCAAGAGCTATTTTGTGGTCTTTTTTTGAGGTCTCTGACCTTCTGGCTATCAGATTTTGCTGCTAAGTATGTTCTCCTCTGACTTGGTCCTTATTTTGTCTGGTGCATTAGTGCGGTTTCCTAGACTTTGTTTTCTGGAACACTGGATGCTTAAAATGATACTTAATTAGAAGATTAACGAATTCTGTGATCAAATGAGTTTGAGAATTGATACTATTCCCTTCCTCCACTTGGACATTTGCATTATATATTAGCGTAGTGAAGACTCTTGAGAAGTCCTGTAGTAGATGCACTTTTTAACTTTTATTTTCCTAAATTAGTTGATCATGAACCTAACAAATGTATTTATTTATCTTTTTTTTTTTTTGGAGAGTGTATTTATTTATTCTTTTATCTAATAACTATAATATCCCAGTTCCACAGAATACAGTTTGGGAAATGCAGGGCTAGCCTACTGCTAAAAACCTGGTTTACCTTCTCTAGTTCCTTTCCATGTAAAATTATGATTTCAGGAAAATTAAAATTAAAATTAAATAGTGTGAAAGTACTTTGAGAACTCTCTGGAGTGCCGTAAGGCATTACTTGTCAGGAATTTAAACCTAGTCCTTTAACGCACCATGTAAATGTAGCAGATATCCTTGGAATCTGAAGGCATTCCATTTCCCTTTCTGCAGACCTCACATTTTTCCAGTACTAATAATCCCAGTTCTTCTTACCCATAGAATTACTTTCTCAACTCTGGAAGACTTCTGTGCTCATGTGTAGAACAGAGATACTTGGTATACCCCAAACTGGATGAATGATGAAGCCCTTGCTAGATCAGAGTTCCGTAGTTCCATCCGCTTTTTCACCAGTCTCACCTGGTCTTCCAGGGGAGTGGACTTTCAGAATTCTAACATTGTAGTTTTACCATATAACAAAGACATAAAGTGTAAGCTAATAATAGCTTTGTATTCTGACACCTAGTACCACACCTGGCATGTAATTGGCTCCCAGTAAGTATTTAATAACTGAAAAAGACACTGAAATCATGCACCGTTCTCTTACATAGTAAAAGAGTCACTGTTTAAGAGAGGGAATGTAATCTTGTATATTCAGTCTGGATTGTGTACTATAACTGTGTGGTATCATTTTTAAGTAGGAAAAAGGCAGGCAAAACATCTGCATTTATGCCAGTAGTAAGGGACTCAAATTTACTGGCTATCTCTCTGTACTCTGCTTTTAAATTAGATCTTAAATAACAGCTTTAACTAAAAATAGAGGTCATGAAGACTTGCTTCTTGGATGTGGATGTCCATTTTCTAGTACTCTCAGGAAATTCACTCTCAATTTAAGGCATAAAATTATATAGAGTATACCTTTAAAAAGTTACTGTTTCATTATTGTCCTGTATTTAAGATGACATTGGGTTTTGTCCATTTATCTACAATGTCAAGTAAAACAGTATAATGACATCAAAATTTTTGGTTCTTTTAAACACTTTTAATTATTTCTAAAAGGTTTACTTAATGCCTGTGTACATTATATGGTGTGGATATATTTCATTTGAATGAAAAAATAATATAAAAGAGCAATGCTAGAACATTAGTATCAATAACTATGATAGGTATTTTCCTTTAATGTCATTATACCATATAGCCCTTATGTATTTCTTTTTTTTTTTTTTTAAGATTTATTTATTTACTTTAGAGAGAGAGCATGCATGTGTGCAAGGGGGGGAGACAAAGGAAGAGGTAGAGGGAGAGAGAGGGAAAGAAGCAGACTCCCCACTGAACATGAAGCCTGGCAGGGGGCTCGATCTAAAGGACCTGAGAGGAAATCAAGAGTTGGATGCTCAAATGACTGAGTTACCCAGGGGCCCCAGCCTTTATGTATTTCAAATGGCTATTTCCTATATTTTGATTTAATTGCTAGGTAAGAAAGTTTCACTTTTGAGAAGTTAGAAAGCTTTTCAAAAGTTAGAAAAATTTTTTATATTTCATATTATTAAAAGTATTAGTTATGATTTTCAACCAAAGACCTTTAATCTTTAAAAAAAGTTTTAAAGACTTTATTCATTTGTGAGAGAGCGGGAGCAAGGGAGAGAGCATGAGCAGGGGGAGGGGTAGAACGAAAGAGAGAAACAGGCTCCCTACTGAGCAGAGACACTCCCCCCCACCCCACCCCCCGCTAGGGATGCAGGACTGAGTATTAGGACCCTGGGATCATGACCTGAGCTGGAGGCAGATGCTTAACTGACTGAGCTACCCAGGCACCCCCAACCAAAAGAGCTTTTAGAAGATAATCCTTTAAATACCGTATTTTTAGGGGCACCTAAGTGGCTCAGTCAGTTAAGCATCTCACACTTGATCTTGGCTCAGGTTTTGTTTTTGTTTTTGTTTTTTTAGACTTTATTTATTTGAGGGTGAGAAAGAGCATAGCCAGGGGGAGAGGCACACGGAAAGGGAGAAGCAGACTCCTTGCTGAGCTGGGAGCCTGAGGCAGCATCCAGGAACCCTGTGGTCATGACCTGAGCCTAAGGCAGACGCTTAACCCACAGAGCCACACAGGCACCCCTCGGCTCAGGTCTTGACCTCAGGGTGGTGAGTTCAAGCCCTGCACTGGGCTCCATGCTGGGTGTGGAGCCTACTTAAGAAAAAGAAAAAGATGTGTCATTTTCATTATAAGTAAATTAATGTTTGTCTCTTGAAGACGAATTCTGTTTTTTTCATACACTTGTGTGTTTGTTCTAAAATCATGTAATAAGATTCTTGGCTGTTATAGTTTAATGACTATAATGGTTTCAGTAGAATTTGTTATTGTAATATATGGGCATAGAATCAAAATTTCTGTAGATACAAAGCTTTAAAAAAATTCTGAGATTTTTTTTCCAATATTACCAGTTGCTTTGTTGTGGTTATATTACTCTAAATTATTAAAATTGAGTGCAGGTTGTTGCATGAATAGAGGGAACTCAGGATTCTTGATTCTGGCTATTTGTGGTGTATCCTACCCATCCATCTGGGATTCTTCTGCCTCTTTTACTTAAGTAATGCAATTGGCCTGTTCCTGAACTAGAAATCAGCCTTCTTGTTAAAAGGCAGATTAGTAGACCTTCTTCCACTATTCTAAATTACTGTCCTTCCACCCAAACCTAGGTGTAATTGAAACCAAAGAGATTAGCCAAAGTTATCTCTCTGATATAATCAGAGAAACCTAAAGAATGTTGGACGTAAGCCTGTGCAGCATTTTGTGTCTCAGGTCCATGGAGAGGTTTTCAAAGTACCTTTAGCAGTAGGAATGCTTCTCTGCTATTTTCAGTGCATTGTTGGAACTAGCACTTGGAAACTATCTGCTTATGCACTATCGACCCTCTTAAAGTTATTCCTTCCTTTAACCACACTGTCTTTATCTTCATGCCTGTGAATTAGAGGTTTGTCTTTACATTTATTATAGTACTTGGTAAATAGGCATTTATATAGGCTCTAACATAACCACCAATTGCGTGTAGAAACTGGGTAATTATTCTTAGTCTGTCTCTGTCCATAGTATTAAATTGCTCTGTCTTTAGTTTTTATCTCTGAGTTTATCTCAGTGTCTACTTTTTCTTCTGATTTTCTGTTCTTCACACTAAATTTTTCTGGATAAATTGACAGAGTGGCTAAGTCTTTATACTGAAGCATTGAATCCAGTTTCAACTGAATCTTTATTGAGGCTTAGCAGTAATGCTCATCTTTGATTCCCTTTCATATTTCCATCCAGTACCTATTTTCAGGCCAAATTTCATTTACTCAAGACTCTGCATTTGGTTTTTAAAAATTAAACATAAATTCAATTAAGTGTACATGTATGGAGCACTTACTATGCATAAGCACTACTCTACTGTGTCTTGGGTATAAAAATATGAATAAGACATTCTGGGGGCTCACAGTCTTAACAGGGAAGACAGACGTACAAATATGCGTAACAACTGGGATTTTATTTTACAAGTATATTTTAAGTTCTGTGATGTGGTATGAATACAGATTCTGCCTGAGAATGCCAAGAAAAGTCACAATGTGGGAGGAAAAAGTGACCTTGAAGTTTTCTTTTTAAAAAATGCTTTATGGAGCTATAATTGATAGACAGTAAACTGCACATGTTTAAATTGTGTGATTTAAGTTTTTACATATGTAGATATCTGTGAAGCCATCATCTCAGTCAAAATAATAAATATATGCATAATCCTCAAAAGTTTCTTCATGCCCCCAAATAGTCTTCTTTTTTGTCCCTAACTAGTCTCCAGAGAACCACTCATTTGCTTTTTGTCAGTTTAGATTAGTTTGCATTTTCTAGAATTTTAGATGCATGGAATCATATAGTATGTACTCTTCTGTTTGTCTTCTTTTACTTAATTATTGTGCGATTCGTCCTTGTTGCATGAATCAGTAGTTTTTTTTACTTTTTATTGCTGAGTATTGTTCCTTTGTAGGGTTATAACGCAATTTGTTTATTCCCTCATGACTTATTCGTGCTATTTTTGTTGTATTTAAGAAATAATTTGCCAAACTCAAGGTCACTAAGGTTATCTCTTAAGATTTCTTCCTGAAATATACTTCTAAATAGCTTTTCCAGCTTTGTTGACGTATAGTTTCAAACCCTGAAAATTACCCAGGACTGTGTTAATACAGCCTGATTTATACAGTTGTGTTTCTTAAAAAACAAGAAAAGAATGAAACTTGAGCACTTTCTCACACCATACACAAAAATAAACTCCAGATGGATGAAAGACCTCGATGTGAGACAGGAATCCTTCAAAATTCTAGAGGAGAACATAGGCAGCAACCTCTACGACATTGGCCGAAGCAACCTTTTTCATGACACATCTCCAAAGGCAAGAGAAACAAAAAGATAAAATGAACTTATGGGACTTCATCAAGATAAAAAGCTTCTGCACAGCCAAGGAAACAGTCAAAAAAAACTAAGAGGCAGCCCACGGAATGGGAGAATATATTTGCAAATGACACTACAGATAAAAGACTGGTATCCAAGATCTACAAAGAACTTCTCAAACTCAATACACGAGAAACAAATAAACAAATCAAAAAATGGGCAGAAGATATGAACAGACACTTTTCCAATGAAGACATACAAATGGCTAACAGACACATGAAAAAATGTTCAAAATCATTAGCCATCAGGGAAATTCAAATCAAAACCACACTGAGATACCACCTTACGCCAGTTAGAATGGCAAAGATAGACAAGGCAAGAAACAACAATTGTTGGAGAGGATGTGGAGAAAGGGGATCCCTCCTACATTGTTGGTGGGAATGCAAGTTGGTACAGCCACTCTGGAAAACAGTGTGGAGGTCCCTTAAAAAGTTAAAAATTGAACTACCCTATGACCCAGCCATTGCACTACTGGGTGTTTACCCCAAAGATACAGACGTAGTAAAGAGAAGGGCCATATGCACCCCAATGTTCATAGCTGCATTGTCCACAATAGCTAAATCGTGGAAGGAGCAGAGATGCCCTTCAACAGATGACTGGATTAAGAAGTTGTGGTCCATATATACGATGGAATATTACTCAGCTGTCAGAAAGAACGAGTTCTCAACATTTGCTGCAACATGGACGGCACTGGAGAAGATAATGCTAAGTGAAATAAGTCAATNCAAGCAGAGAAAGACAATTATCATATGATTTCTCTCATCTATGGAACATAAGAACTAGGATGATCGGTAGGGGAAGAAAGGGATAGAAAGGGGGGGTAATCAGAAGGGGGAATGAAACATGAGAGACTATGGACTATGAGAAACAAACTGAGGGCCTCAGAGGCGGGGGGTGGGGGAATGGGATAGACCAGTGATGGGTAGTAAGGAGGGCACGTATTGCATGGTGCACTGGGTGTTATACGCAACTAATGAAGCATGGAACTTTACATCGGAAACCGGAGATGTACTGTATGGTGACTAACATAATATAATAAAAAATCATTAAAAAAAAAAACAAGAAAGAACAAAAAATAAAAAGATTAAGCATTCACCCCAAGGAATCAGAAAAAGGACAGAGGAAACTTATAGGCACTGGAAAAAATGTAAATAAAAAGGAGGGACAGAAATTAAATAGGAGGAAAAAATTTTGAAAAAGCTGACTAATAAAACCTAAAGCTGTATATTTGAAAAGATATGTAAGAAAGATCAGTTTCTAACAAGATCACATAAGACATAAAAAAGAAGGCATAAATAGTTTTTATTGTAATATATTAGTAACAAAGAGAGGGTATACTTACCAATATAGCAAATATTTAAAAACTCATAAGGGAATGTTATGAGCAATTTATACTAATAAGAGTGAAATCTCAGATGCAGGGATTATACAGTCAAGACAAGATCTAGGGGCGCCTGGGTGGCTCAGTCGTTAAGTGTCTGCCTTCAGCTCAGGTCTGGGATCGAGCCCCACATGAGGCTCCTCCACTGGGAGCCTGCTTCTTCCTCTCCCACTCCCCCTGCTTGTGTTCCCTCTCTCGCTGTCTGTCTCTCTCTCTGTCAAATAAATAAATAAAATCTTTAATTAAAAAAAAAAACAGACAAGATCTAGGCTGGAGACTGTTGTTAGTGTTGCAGAGAAGAGATGATAGTGGCCAGAACTCCAGGGCATGAGGAGTGGAAACAGAAATAAAAGGACATTTATAATTCTGTGAGTGAAGAGGTGGGGAATGGCAGGGAAGGGTTGAAGTGTTAGGTTGTCTAGTTGTGGGTCTTGAGCTTATAAAAGTCTGAGTAAAGGGTCTGCTTACTTTGCTACAGGATTGGGTTCTCTTTTTCTTTTTGTTTTTTAAGATTTTATTTATTTGAGAGAGAGAGGGAGACAGAGCACAAAAGGAGGAGCAGCAGAGGGAGAGGAAGAGGCAGGCTCCCCACAGAGCAGGGAGTCTGATGCGGGGCTCGATTC
The DNA here is from genome assembly GCF_002007445.2 of Ailuropoda melanoleuca. Classification (NCBI taxonomy): domain Eukaryota; kingdom Metazoa; phylum Chordata; class Mammalia; order Carnivora; family Ursidae; genus Ailuropoda; species Ailuropoda melanoleuca. The sequence continues at coordinate 112,956,037 of NC_048221.1, forward strand.
CAGTACTCTGGATCGAGCCAAAGGCAGGCACTTAACTGACTGAGCCACCAGGCGCCCCTAGGATTCGGTTCTTGTTTTTATATTCACCTGCTTGTTTTTTCTTTTTATGAGCATGCCTTTAAGTGTTCCCAGAAATATAAAATACCTTTTTTAAAAATCAGATTAAACCCTCCCCCATATAAGTATTATTTACCCAGCTCGATCTTAGATATGAGAACAAAGAGCCTACTTAGAGAGCAGTCTCTTGTAATAAACACTGAAACGTATGCTTGTAACAGGAGCCCTGAACCTCTTGGCACAGTTTCTGTGTAAGTCCTCAGATTTCTCTGAGTGATGTGGCTACGACTTAGATTCTCATTCTCCAGAAGTCACTGCCAGGCTTATCTGACCCGCTCCTCAGGAGCTGGGGCAGCCTTTACTGGAATATAGCCCTTTTGTCTTAGCTTCCATTTAATGAATGAAGTTCCTAAAACAGTTTTTAAGTGTTCCACTTTCACTTATGTCAGTGAGGTGCTAAATGTAAACTTTATATTTCCTCCTTCTGGTCCTAAACAAAATATTCAGCCACCCAAAGATGGAAGCAAGATGGTTCCCGTGTCCTTTTTTGTTGTATTAGAAGAGCATGTGGCAGGTGCTGGAAGCGGCCTTTCCTTTTATGCTTTCAGTTCCTTGACGGGATCTAAGGCTGCTGCTTACCAGTTTTAGCATAATCCCAGCCTGACCTGCACTGTGCTGGCTGTTACTAAAACCTTTACATTGTCAGAAGTATTTACTACCTGTCATAAGTGTTTACTCCTCCTGCTGACTTCTCTTGACCTGTAGAGTGCAACTACAAACTTGAACGAGGTGAATAGTATGCTTTTTTGCTACACAGTACAACATGAGTTTTCTAAGTTAAGACTGTTCTCTAGTTTTAATGGATTGGTTTGAAATTTGGTGTGAACGTACAGACAAGCGTGGTTATATTTGTGATGTTGATATTTCATGCAGTGATTAGTATTGTTGTAATTTCAGTTATTCTTTTAAATATCACTCAGGGGAAAGACTTAAACGTGGTGCAATAAATTTTTTTGATCAAATATCAGCCAGGTCACCTTCTTTTCATCTTTCTATTTCAGTTTAGTTGTTTTTAACTTCTTTTTGAATGAGGAATGTATGTATTTATATGGTTCAAAAATCAAAATGCTATTTTTAAAAACTATATTCTGAGGAGTCTTTGTCCTGCCTGTCCTCATCTACTTCTGCTCTCTAGCCCAATGCATGTCCTTATTTTTACTGATTTCTGTTTATTCTTCCAGACTTTGTGCAAATAGCTAATTCAAATATATATTTTTATTTCCTCTTCCTTTTAGTCAAAAGATAGCATACTACTGTTATTCACCTTGTTTTCTTTTTCAGGTTTATACGTTGGAGCTCTCTCTCCATCTCTGTACATAAAGATCTTCCTTTTTTTAACTGGGTACTATTCAGTTGTGTGTAGATCCCACAGTTTATTCAGCCCATTCCCTGTTGCCAGTTACTCGAATGTCTTCAATCTTTTGCTATTACAATTTCATAGTCAATAACCTTGTTTATGTGTTATTTTTTATGTTTGTGGTGTCTTGTTTATTAGGTTCCTAGAAAATGTGTTGGCTAAGTGAAAGATTAAATGCATTTATAATTTTGAAAGGTATTTTTATATTCCCTTTGTATAAAAGTTGTACATTTTTTCACCAGGAGTGTTTGAGGTCCTTGGAGCATCCATTTCCCTACAGCTTGAGTAGAGAATGGTTGGATTTCCATCAGATTTTGCCCATTGGATAAGAAACACTATCTCAGTGTATTTTTTGCTTTGCATTTCTGTTTTCATGAGTTAGGTTAAGCATCTTATCTGTATATTTAAGGACCATTTGTATTTCTTTTTTCACGTAGTTTGTCTACTTTTCTATCAGATTGTCTTCTCTGGTTCTATAAATTCTTTATAAGGGTCTGGTCTATTTCAAGTAGAAATAGAGAAATTGGTTTCTCTATTTGCCACTTAAACTCTGTTTTAACTTTTGAGGCGTTATAAGAAACTTTACTATGTGTTAGAGCTGTTTTCTCATTGTTCTTTTTCAGAGTTTTCATGGTAATTATTGCTTGTTTATTTTTCAGTAAGCTCTTTAGAATCAGCCTGTCTAGTTCCTGGAGGAAAAACAAGTTGGCATTTTTATTGGATTTTATAAATTATAAATTACCTTAAGAGTTGACACATTTGTGATGTTTATTCCATCTGCAAGAATACGATTATAGCTTTTTCTTCATTCCATTCTACTTACTTTTTTTTTAAAGAATGATTCTTTTTATTTTATTTTTTTTTTTAAGATTTTATTTATTTGAGAGAGCGTGAGAGAGCACAAGCCGGGGGAGGGGCAAAGGGAGAGGGAGAAGCAGGCTCCCCGCTGAGCAAGGAGCCCAATGTGGGGCTCAATCCCAGGATCCTGGGATTGTGTCCTGAGCCAAAGGCAGACGCTTAACTGACTGAGGCATCCAGGCGCCTCTTTACTTTATTTTTAAAGGTTTTTAAAGTTTTCTTCGTAAGCTTGCACATTTCTGGTCAAGTGAAAGTATACAAATATTTTATTGTTTTGGTGCTATTGGAAATGAGTCCTTTCATTCCTTTAAATCTTGTGTTTTTGTTTACATATATACATATTGGCTATTGATTTCTGTACATTCATTTTATAGCCTACCATCGTACTGAATTCTCTCAGATTTGTGCTCACAATTTTAAATATTGTTTTAAAGCACATTTGAAAGAGGTGATAGGTGTTATATAGCTTGCTTTTTTGCAGCGGGGGTGGTGCTAAAGTCTTGGTCAAGAGACCTTATTTATTACACTGTACATTTTTCCTGGTATAGATATGTAGTATGATGAACCCTAGCAAGTTGAAAAAGAGTGATTTCTTTGATTTGAAATTTGAAGGATTTTATTTGGTGAATGTGTTAAGGGTGATATGAAGTCCAAACATTTACTGGTATGTGATGTAATTTAGTTAAGTCGAATAACCGAGTTGGTACATGTGTTTTTGAATAATTTAGTAATAATTTTTATAATATATATTTTTATAATGTATCTCATAGAATCTTTATTAGGTATAATCAAGTTCTTATTTTTTTCTTTATATAAATATCAAGTATAAGGAGTCTATAAGACTTCACTCGTTTCTTGGCAGATTTATACTGTGGCTGACCAAGATTTCACATTAGTGTAGGCCCTCCTTGAAGAGTTTTCTGGTCTTTTCATATTTTAGAAATAAAAATCTACTTCTCTCGAAAAGCAAGAATGGTTTCTTGTAAGAAGTGAAGAAAGGGCACTGTTTGGGGATAATATTTTTGCTGAAATTGTTTTATGAAAAGTGCTTTTCTCTGATCTTTTAAAAATTTGGGGCTTGAAGCTAAAGCATGTTGTCTTGAGTAAAAAAATATTCCCAGAGTTCAAAAACATAAACTGAATTGTCTTTTATTTTACCCAAGGGGACTGTGGAGTACCAGGCGTTAGTTAAAAATATTTGTATTTCCCTTCTTTTCTTTTCTGATATTTTAATATTTGAGTATACATATATTCTGTACAGTTAACACAGTATCTATTATCCTGAACTTTTTAAAAGGCTCTAGTCTTAGGGGTACTAAACTTTTCAGGTTTTAAATAAAGCATATAAGGAAATATTTTTAAGAGTAATTGAGATCTCAGTCCTTTTTTTTCTTCTTGTTTTCTCTCTTTTTGAAGATAAATGGGGAAGGAATTATTTGATCAATTGTTTTACCTCCTAATGTAGTGTGCTTGGATTTCTCACTCTTTGATGGGTGTGAGAAAAGTAAGAGAATTGAAAATTGGAGTAAATATAGAATGCCACAGTAGATTTTAGTAAAAAGAGTCTTAAGTCACAGTAAAATCTGATGGCACTTAATAGTAAGAAAAAAAGCCTGTTGTATAGTCTAGCCAAGTTGAATTATGTGATTTCTGTATAAGAGAATAGTTTCAGAGGCATTACATTTTCCTTTTTTAGATATAACATAGTTAATGAGAATCTGATGGCTGACTGTATGTATTGATTGACAGAGTGAACAAAAGCCAGTATTGTCTGGTATGGAAAAAACTACTTGCTTATTAAAACCACTGTGAGTTAAAAATATGTGTGTGTGTGTGTGTGTGTGTGTGTACGCGCGTGTGTGTGTGCGCGCGCGTGTGTGTGTGCGCGCGCGCGCGTGTAGGTTGTTTGGTTAAATGTCTTTTATATACTTGTTTTAGATTTGTGAACGGCAGGCTGTCAAGTTTCTACTCTTAATCTCTGTGGTATTTTTCACACATCGAGACCCTTGCAGGTGAGATGAGTTTACTGCACATTATGATATTAGTGCTTTGTTATGAGTTGGTGTTACTTCTTGAATGGAAACAATGGCATCTATCTTTTTTTTGGACTGGATATTAGAATGGTAGAAACTTGTTTAATTTCATGAGGGTCTGAACCACTAGTATTTGCTCTTACTGCTAATTCAACTGATAGATTCCATTGATATTTGTCTATTCATATGCTAATTCAACTGATAGATTGCTATCACAGTAGAATCATTTCCTTTGTTTTATTTTTGCTTCAGATTATTAAGAGTTAGGAAATAAAAATCTTTTGTATTTGTATGTGTTTGTACTTCAGAGGCTCAAAATCTTCTTCAAAAAGCATATATCCGGGGCACCTGGGTGGCTCAGCCTTTAAGCATCTGCCTTCAGCTCAGGTCCTGATCCCAGGGTCCTGGGATCGAGCCCTGCATCAGGCTCCCTGCTCAGCGGGGAGCCTCCTTGTCCCTCTCACACTCCCCTTGCTTGTGTTCCCTCTCTCGCTGTCTCTCTCTGTCAAGTAAATAAATAAAATCTTTCAAAAAAAAAAAAAAAACCATATATCCTACATGTAATATCAGGTCACAGTTGGGTCATCAGAGAATCCTTCCCTGACTTCCTTTAACCTAAATATCTTCTCATAGTTTTTCGTACAGCACAGTATTATTAAGTTTCCAACCCTGTATTTGTTTTTCTTCTACCTTAGACCGTCTTCCCCCAAGAGCTCATTATAAAGAACATCTTGCACAGCTCCTGGCACTCAGTATTTGTTAAATGAAGCAATTGGGGACTTTGTAAGCATTCTGTAATGTTTTCCTCAAAAACGAAATCTAGGCACAAGTGAAATTCACAATTAAATCTTTAATTTTGCACATGACAATTGAAAGTATATATGGTGTCTGATAATGAATATTCATTTTCAAAGAATTGTTTTTGAATAACATTCCTGATTATGGGTAACTTGGTGATTAAGAGCATAGTTTTCTAGAATCAAGACAGTCTGGGTATAAATTTGTTAATTTCTTGGAGTGCCAGTTATGTATTCTATAAAATAGATGTAATAATAATGGCCTACCTTATAGGGTCATTGTGGAGTAAATAAGCTTTACACATAAAGCTTCTGGTACAATGTCTGGCACGTAGTAGTAGGTGCTTGGTAAGAGGCAGTTCTTTTGTGTTTATTGCTCGTGTGGTATCATCAACATTATCATTTTCTGAGCAAGTACTTTGGTTCATATGCTGAATCAGGGACAAAACATTTCGAGGCAGGAAAGCTGTAAAATTACATAAAATTAATATTTTGATGTATTAGGGTACTAAAAATATACTATTGATTATGAGTTAATATTTTATTAAAGATAACCTAGCTTATTTTAGGTAATTAGTAAATATACTTTTTTGAAGGTTATAGGATATTTGTAATCATCAAAGATTGATTATACTTTTTGAGCCCTTATGATATTAACATACATAAAAGATATTGTTGGTTTTCATCTGCTTCACACCAGAAATTGCTGCTAGAGTGGAAGTTGGCAAGAATGACTGAAAGAGCCTGGTACTGGTGTTGCAAAACTGTTGAAGATAGATCATGGTCTGAAATGAGGGCTCTGACAAAGTAACATAATCCCATCAATCTTATGAATTGTTGTTTGCCTTATAATATTTAATCTTTATTTATTTATTTGAGGGGCGCCTGGGTGGCTCAGACAGTGAAGCGTCTGCCTTCGCCTCAGGTCATGATCCCAGGGTCCTGGGATCGAGCCCCGCATCAGGCTCCCTGCTCAGCGGGGAGCCTGCTTGTCCCTCTCCTTCTGCCTGCTGTCCCCCCTGCTTGTGCGTGCTCTCTCTCTCTCTGTCAAATAAATAAATAAAATCTTTAAAAAAAAAATTACTATTCTAGTACCTTTCTCATGAATATGTGGGGATGTCCATTTTATTCCTATTTTTTCCTTTCATTCCTGTCGTTTATTCAAGTCATTAATTTATTTGAATTTTGCTAAACCTGTATGCCAAAATGTATTTTATTATTTTAACTTCACATTCTTTGATTTTTACTGAGCTTAATAATTTTTTAATAGTATTTATTATTTATATTTCTTCTACAAATTGCTATTTTGTATCATCCTTTGCCCATTTTCTACTTATTTTGCCATGTAGAATGCGTAATTTGTATGTGGTTAGATGTGTTGCTACTTTTCCTGTGATTTCTGTGTTCACGTTAGTTTTGAGAAACCCTCATTCCATGATTATCAAAACGCACTATCTTTTTTCTAGTATTTCAGGAGTTGCGCTTTTTATATTTAAGTCTTAAAACACCTGAATTTATTTTTGTTTATAGCAAGAGATAGGAGTCTAGTTTTTTTTTACCCCACCTGAATGGATACTTCTAAAAAGGATCTTTTCTCCACTGATTTGAATTTCTATCTTTATTATATTCTAAATTTAGACTCTTTTATTCCATTGATATTTGTCTATTCATATGCCAAAAACATACTTTTCTAATTATTGTGACTTTTTCATAGTTTTGGTACTTGATACAGCAGTTTATCCTTTTCATTAATCTTTGAAAATTTTTCCTTGGTTAATCACACATTTTCACTTCCAAATGTATTTTAGAATTCTCTTTGCATATTTTCTAGACAAAATGCACAATTTGTGCAATGGGATGGCATGCCCTTTGCTCTTTTAGGTTGTGAATTTAGGACTTTTTAGGCTCTGATACTCTGCGCTTATCCAGCAAGGGTTTGACCATACCGCCTTCTGACTTACTTCCAGTGATTATCGTCACTGACTGTCACTGCCTCTTACCTTTTCTCTTTGCTGCTCTGTTCTCTCTGAGCTGCTTACCAACATGAGAAGCCACTTTATTGCCTTCTCTGCCGCTGCTCTTCAGCATTGGTGTATAGCACCTAACCTTGTGTCGCTCACACTAGCCAATCAGAATGGAAACGATCGTAGTACATCAGGTTATGATTTTAGGTTTCTTCATTCTCAGCCCTTTCATTGTTGCTGGCGGCATAGAGTGAACTTTACAAATGGCAAATAGACCTTTTTTTAAAAAATCATGCTTTTGGAGCTATTTGATTTGCTCAGATTTACAAGAGGTCTTTTCTTATAACCGAGATACTATTGGATAATTATTAAGATAGTGTGTTTGCGTCATGCACAATTCGAGATAACATACTTACTTGCTTTACTACCCTTGCTCTAACCTTTCAGCTAAGTCCTTACATGTTGTAGTAGGATATACTATGTCAGCATAATCAGACCAAGTTTGGAATTAACTGGTATGATAAACTACAGCAGCCTCTACTGTTGGGTAACAGCTTCATGTAAATTTGCATTTCTAAGACAGATAATTTTAAAAGATGATTTTTTACTTTGTATAATGATTAGTTTGCACAAATGTCATCTTCCTATATACACTTAACTGAAGTTCCTGCTTGATTTTAAATGCTTTTTCACAGAAATTGGAATTACTATTTTTTCTGAATATACCTAGCATAGTTCATTTAAAGCAGATTCATGTAAATTTCTCAGTATTGTCTTAGTTTATTTTTGAGACTCACCTCACTGAGTTAAGACGGTAGAAAACTACAAAAATCCCATACCGTGTCTTTAATATTAGCTATGCCTTGAAATTGTTAAATTTTTAAATAAGATTTTTATTTTTTTAAATTAGATTTTTTCTGGTTATGAAAATATTTATCTATCTGATCATATTTAGGAAACAGAACATTGTAATAAAGAGAATAAACATTACCTGCCCTGCTGCAAATTTAAAATGAAATTTCATGCATTTATATGTGGGTTTGATTAATAATAGAACAGTAGTTGATAGTGGATACTTAATATTTGACTATTCTGTTCTAAACCTCACAACTACTTCATTATTTAGTTTACCTCATTTATTATCTCCATTTTACAGATGAGGAAACTGGCACATGGAGGTTGAAGAACTTAACTTGCTCATCGTCATACAGGCTAACAAATGTATTATGTGTGTATTCATAATAAAGGATGGAGATAGGACTCAAATTCCTAAACATATACATAACCACCATCTTTATTGCCTCTGTATGTATTCACGTTTGCGTGCATTTGTGTATCATCTTGCCTGCTTACCTGTTAATTTTAATGGAGTAAGGGTTTCTAGAGAGATTATTCTAGGTTGTCCCTGGGATTAAGAGACAAAAAAAAAGGGGGGGGGGAGATCCTTGTGAAATGTTCACTTTTCTGATTTTAAAAAATGGATATTTAAAAAGACTAGAGTTGTGAATTCATAGATATTTGTTCTACATTGTGCATTTCCTATTCTGGGGGAATAATTAGAGAGTGATTACTTTAGCAGTTTAATGGATTCACATTCCATCTGAGTCACAGGAAGGTCCCTTTCCAGACGAGGCTGACTTTGAGAGGAGGATAGAACAGTGACCAAGGGCAGTTAGGAACTCATTGTCCAGTTTCTGTACTTCAGCCCTTAAAGACCTATGCAAGATTACCATGGGAAACCACAAACTATCCTATCAAAATATGGTACCTGAAAATCATATTCAGCAGCACCAGGGAGATCAGTCCAGTCATTGTCAGTCGTCTGTCTATCTAGCCACTGCCATGCCTGTCTGTTTAGTCTTGTCTTTGGCCTCATGACCACATTTTCTCCTGTCTTGTTCTGTGAACTGGTCTTCTTTTTTCCATCGTCTGCTCTTATGTTTCTTTTTCCTGTTCATCTGGCCAAGCTGTCTCATAAATTACTTGAGGATATGCTGTCTTGATACTTGGCAGCCTGACTGAGCTCAGGTCCAGCTTTATTGGAGAAGAATGGCCCAGCTCTATTGTGGCTCTTCATTTGAAGACTGTTCTAGACAACTCTGGATTGAAAGCGCAATAGAAACCATAGCTGCTTATTCCTGAAAATAATTGCTTAAGCGAATATAATGTGGCTCTTGTCAATTTTGGCTCTGGACACCACAAACTGGAAAATGTGAGGTGAGGTAGAATTTTAATCATTTTTGTCCATTCCCATTAAATTTCTTAAGTTCCAGTGATCATCATTTCAGGCCTCCTCTAGTCCAGTATGGCCTTAAAGGTTGTCCCATCTTCCACTGGCTCCTCCTTCAGTTTATCCTCTGAGATTATGGTAATGTAATTGAGGTAAAAGCCCTGCAGTAACAGAAGCAAATGAGACACATTTGAAGGGTTTTAGGAGCAGAGGAGAAATGTGAAAAATGTGGTATTCATATTGGGGATTATTCTGTAATAATAGGTGAATTTCTAGTGAAAGGAGGAATAAAGGTAGAAAAATTTTATGTAGTATGTCTCTAATACCGCTAGGAGTGCTTTATGAAAATAACATTCATTGATTTGATGAAGCTAAGTTAGTCTGTTTGTCTTATAAATATATTTAACTTTGGAATTCTGTGTCATAAAAACATATGTATGTCCTTCTCATATCACTGATTTTGGTGTCTTATAAGTTCTTTATATATTTTGGATACTAACCCTTTATTGGATATGTCATTTGCAAATATTTTCTCCCTTTCAGTGAGCTGTCTTTTAGTTTTGTTGATTGTTTACTTCTCTGTGCAGAAGCTTTTGATTTTGGTATAGTCCCAATAGTTTATTTTTGCTTTTGTTTCCCTTGCCTTAGGAGACATAGCTATAAAAATGTTGCTACAGCTGATGTCAGAGAAATTACTGCCTGTGCTCTCTTTGAGGGTTTTTATGGTTTCAGGTCTTACATTTAGGTCTTTAATCTATTTTGAGTTTATATTTGTGTGTGGTGTAAGAAAGTCCTCCAGTTTCCTCCTTTTGTGTATAGCTGTCCAGTTTTCCCAACACCATTTGTTGAAGAGACTGTCCTTTCCCATTGTGTATTCTTGCCCCCTTTGTCAAAGATTAATTGACCATATAATTGTGGGTTTACCTCTGGGCTCTCTGTTCTGTGTCATTGATCTATGTGTCTGTTTTTGTGGCAGTGTCATACTGTTTTGATTACTTCATAGCATATTTTGAAATTTTGTGATACCTCCAGTCTTGTTCTTCTTTTTCAAGATTGCTTTTGCTTTGCCTATTCAGGGTCTTTTGTGGTTCCATACAAATTTTAGGATTGTTTGGTTCTTGTTCTGTGAAGAATGCTGTTGGTATTTTGATAGGGATTACATTAAATCTGTAGCTTGCTTTGGGTAGTGTGGACATTTTAACAATATTTGTTCTTCCAGTCCATGAGCATGGACTTTCTTTCCATTTGTTTGTGGTCATCTTCAATTTCCTTCATCAGTGTTTTATAGCTTTCAGAGTACAGATCATTTACCTCCTTTGTTAAGCTTATTCCTACGTATTTTAATATTTTGGGTGCAATTGTAAATGGGACTGTTTTCTTAATTTCTCTTTCTGCTACTTCATTGTTGGTGTATAGAAATGCAGTGGATTTCTGTACATTGATTTTGTATCTTATGATCTGACTTCATTTGTCAGTTCCAGTAGTTTTTTTGGTGGCATCCTTAGGGTTTTCTATATATGTAGTATCATGTCATCTGGAAATAGTGAAAGTTTTTTTTTTTTTTTAAAGATTTTTTTTTTTTATTTATTTATTAGAGATAGAGACAGCCAGCGAGAGAGGGAACACAAGCAGGGGGAGTGGGAGAGGAAGAAGCAGGCTCATAGCTGAGGAGCCTGACGTGGGGCTCGATCCCATAACGCCGGGATCACGCCCTGAGCCGAAGGCAGACGCTTAACCGCTGTGCCACCCAGGCGCCCCAATAGTGAAAGTTTTACTTCTTCCTTACCAATCTAGATGCCTTTGATTTCTTTTTCTTGTCTGATTACTGTGGCTATAACTTCCAATACTATGTTGAATAAAAGTGGAGAGAGTGGACATCCTTGTCTTGTTTCTGATCTTAGGGGAAATTAGCTGTGGGTTTTTCATATATAGCCTTTGTTATGTTGAGGTATGTTCCCTCCAAATCTACTTTGTTGAGGGTTTTTATCATGGCTAGATGTTGTACTTCGTCAAATGCTTTTTCTTCATCTATTGAAATGATCATTTTTAAAAAATCTTTTGTTGATCTTATGTATCATGTTGGCTGATTTGTCAATATTGGACCATTCCAGGAATAAATCCCATTTGATCTTGGTGAGTGATATTTTTAAAATATTGTTAGATTCAGTTTGCTAATACTTTGTTGAGGATTTTTATATCTGTGCTCATCAGAAATACTGGCCTGTGATTCTCTTTTTTTTTTGTCATGTCTTTATCTGGTTTGGCGTCATGGTAATGCTGGCTTCGTAGAATGAATTTAGAAGCTTTCCCTCCTTTCCTATTTTTTAGAATAGTTTGAAAAGATTAGGCATTAACTCCTCCTTAAATGTTTGGTGGAATTCACCTGTTAAATCATCTGGTCCTAGACTTTTGTTTGTTGGGAAGTTTTTGATTACTGTTCAATTTCATTGGTGGTAATCAGTCTGTTCAAATTTCCTTTTTCTGGGGCGTCTGGGTGGCATAGCGGTTAAGCGTCTGCCTTCGGCTCAGGGCGTGATCCCGGCGTTATGGGATCGAGCCCCACATCAGGTTCCTTCGCTATGAGCCTGCTTTTTCCTCTCCCACTCCCCCTGCTTATGTTCCCCCTCTCACTGGCTGTCTCTATCTCTGTCGAATAAATAAATAAAATCTTAAAAAAAAAAAAGAAAACAAATTCCCTTTTTCTTTCTGATTCAGATTTGGGAGGTTATACATTTTCTAGAAATTTATCCATTTCTTCTCAGTTGTCCCATTTGTTGGCATATAATTTTTCATAATATTCTCTTAAAGCCTTTGTATCTCTGTGGTGTTGGTTGTTATTTTTCCTTTTCCTTTTTTTTTTTTAAGGATTTTATTTATTTGTTTGACAGAAAGCACAAGTAGGCATAGCAGAGGGAGAGGGAGAAGTAGGCTCCCTGCTGAGCAGAGATTTTTCACCACACACAGGGCTCAGTCCCAGGACCCGGGCGGGTATCATGACCTGAGCCTAAAGCAGTTAAAACTGACTGAGCCACCCAGATGCCCCCATTTTTCCTTTTTCTTTTCTGGTTTTGTTGAGTTCTCTCTCTCTTTTGTCTCTTCTTCTTTTTTATGAGTCTGGGTAAAGGTTTATCAGTTTTGTTGCTCCTTTTAAAGAACCAGCTCCCGATTTCATTGATCTTCTGTTGTTGTTTTTGTTGTTGCTGCTGGTTTTTTTTAGTTTCTGTTTCATTTATTTCTGCTCTAATCTTTATTCCTTTTTTCCCTTGGTTTTAGATTTTGTTTGTTCTTTTTCTAGTTTCTTTAGGTGTAAGGTTAGGTTATTCATTTGAGATTTTTCTTGCTTCTTGAGGTAGGCCTATATTGCTATAAACTTCCCTCTTAAGACAGCTTTTGCTATATCCCAAAGATTTTGGACTATTGTGTTTTCATTTTTATTTGCGTCCATATATATATTTTTTTAATTTCCTCTTTGATTTCTTGGTTGACTCATTCATTGTTTAGTAGCATCTTATTTAACCTCTATGTATTTGTGTTCTTTCTAGATTTGTGTGTGCGTGTGGTTGATGTCTAGTTTCATAGTGTTGTAGTCAGAAAAGATGCATGGTATGACTTCAGTCTTTGTTAATTTACTGAGACTTGTTTTGTAGCCTAATATGTGATCTGTTCTGGAGAATGTTCCATGTGCCCTTGAAAAGAATGTATCCTGCTGTTTCAGGATGGAATGTTCTGAATATATCTGTTACCTCCATCTGGTCCAATATATCATTCAAAGCCACTGTTTCGTTGTTGATTTTCTGTTTGGATGATCTATTCATTGATGTAGGTGGTGTGTTAAAGTCCCCTACCACTATTGTATTACTATTGATTACTTCCTTTATATTTGTTATTAGCTGCTTTATGTATTTGGATACTCCCATGTTGGGTTCATAAATGTTTACAATTATATCTTTCTGTTGGATTGTTCCCTTTATGATTATATAGTGTCCTTTTTCTTTTGTTATAGTTTGCTCTTTGTTTTAAAGTCTGTTTTGTTTGATGTAAGTATTGCTTCCCTGACTTTCTTGTCACTTCCATTTGCATGATAAATGCTTTTCCATCCCTTCATTTTCATTGTGTATGTATCTTTAGGTCTGAAATGAGTCTCTTGTAGGCAGTATATAGATGGGTCTTGCTTTCTTATACATTCCATCACCCTGTGTCTTTTGATTGGAGCATTTAGTCTATTTACATCCAAAGTAATTATTGACCGGTAGTTCCTCATGCCATTTTGTTCCTTGTTTTATGGTTGTTTCTGTAGTTCTTTTCAGTTCCTTTCTTGGAGAAGTGGTTCTTAATCTTTGGGTTATGGACACTTTTGAGATGCCTGATGGAAGCTATAGAATTTTTTCCCAGAAAGATATACAAACATATTACCAGTTTGTGTTCAGTGTCGGGATTCTTGGGTTTCTTGAAGCCCATCTTTGGGCCCCAGGCTAAGAACCCATGATCGAGTAAAGGACATTTAGCTTTCCATACCACTGTAACCTTTAAGAACGTCACTTTATCACAGTTTATAGGTAATTTCAATACTGAGTTAACAGAAAATGCTAAATTTTGTACCACACACTTAATAAATATACAATATTTCTTTGATTGGAAAAAATGTACACTTTCCACTTAACATTTATCCCATTATCTGGAAAACTCTGTCTTCATTCCTCAAGGATACTGGGTTGTGAGGTGTTTCTCTGCATTTGCATAAAATAAGCTACATTTAGCATTTTAATCATTGATGTCCTGGAGCCTTTTTGTCCTAGTGAGATTATGAGCATCTCTTTCCAGCTCTCTGTTCAGAGATTTCAAGTTGGTAGCCATGGTGGGAGTGTTTACAATGCTGAAATACCACCAATCAAGGCGTGCTCTCCCCTTTTCCCCCAAGCTGATTTTTAAACATTTACCAGCATGCAGCTGATTTTAATTACTCATTCACCAAACATCTTTTTGAGTGCCTGTTGTGTTTGAGACACTGTCCTAGGTGCCAGAGGTACAGCAGGGAATAAAAAGCATTTACTTAAGTGAACATCATTTTCAAAATCTTAAATTTTCTAATGAAAATGAGGAAGAATTGGAAGTTCCTTTTAATCAACTCATGGTGGGAAATTTGGAGTCAAAAGCAAATGGATTTCCTTACTGTAGAATCTTCAGAATTTTTTAATGTACGTTGTGCATCGTTAATCTCTAGGAAGAGAACATAGTATTATTTTCAGTATAAGGAGTTCTTTTTCCCCCCCAGAATATGTTTAATATCTTTCAGAAATACTGTTCTGCTGCTCTGAGGCAGTCACATCCCAGATGTTAGGAATTGGTGAATGAAGGGCATTTACTCAGAGTGTAGGTCAGAATATGGTTGGGACTTCTGAGACAGACCTTCCCACCATCTGTTTTATAGGTGGTTAATTTGCACGTTGTGGATTGAATTGTTTTATTGATGGTGTCCTGATCCATTCTGTTATAACTTCATTTTTAGTAATTAAAAGGAAAAGCATTTTATGTAATGAGAAAGCACTGTTCTAGTTATATTGTTATTAATTTTGAAAAATCTTTTTCTTTCCAATCTGCAGTTCCCAATTTGGGGACTCCTAATGGTATTGTGCATGTGAACTTCTGCCGCCACCTACTCCCTGTTGCTAGATTTCTCCTCAGCAAGGGGCAGCTCTTGCTCCAGAGCCTCTCCCTGTAATGGGAATCTTTGAAACCCCCTTGATCTGCCGCTTCACCCACATTAGGCAGTAATGTTTCTTGAAGTGTGATTGATGGACTGTTGCATCACAGTTGCTTGGGTAGTTATTAGAACCATAAGTTCCTGGGTCTCACCTCAGACCTGTTGATTCAGAGTCTGTTATTTGTGGAACCCAAGAATTTGTGACTTAAAGCACATTTGTAGGTGATTTTAATTGTTAAATTTCCATGTTGAATTATTTAAGTTCCGTTTTTGGTAGGTGTATATATTATTTCATACCATTGTAGGGCTATTAGCATTTTGGCCAGGACTGTCACTGTGTGGCACTTAATAGGCACAGCAGGACATTCAAAATCCTTGACTCCTACCTACCAGATGCCATTATCATCCCCAGTTATTAGCACAAGCAGAATGCCCTCACACACTCCCACACACGTCCTCTCTGCCATAAAGGGCTAGTATCCTCCCTAATTAAGCATCATTGCTATATACTACTTATGTTATTCTAGAAGTTACTCTTAATAATTTAATACATATATCTAATCTAAGACCTCACATTACTAAGTCTACACACTTCCTAAACAATACAAGTTCCTTAGAGCACTTTTTTAAAACTAGGCTCCATGCTCATAATTTCCAAATCCTTTTCAAAAAAGTTTAAAGTGGATGGGCCTCAGCAAGAGTCTCATTCATTGCTGAGTCCTGGGGCCGGGGAAGCCAAGTCCCTGCTCCATCCGTTCAGTGAATCGTTCTCACATCTCTGAAGTTCTGTAGCGCCTCAGGAGGGCTGTGAAATGAGACAGACGCTGGGACCAGCAGAACGGCAGAGTAACTGGCTTCCCCCAGGAAGAAAACATCTTTCTCTCTAGGTTTGTTAAAGGGAGGGTTTTATGCGTATTGATTGGGACAAGGAGAGCATGGTCTCAAGGAGTCTGCCAGCAAAATAAGGAAATGGTTAGTTTATCCTGGTGTGTGGCTGGGAGTCCTGCAATGCCGCTTGTCTCCCTGGTTGTCCTTTGTTTTCTACAAAATAATATCTTATTTCAAAATGATTTTCTCTTTGATTGCAAAGATAAATTAGATTAAAAAAAATAAACTGGGCCTAGTGCGGAGCTTAAACTCACGACCCTGAGATCCAGATCTCAGCTGAGACCCATAGTTGGACACTTAACAGACTGAACCACTCAGGTGTTCCCCTTAGAGCACTTTAAGGTCAATCACACCTTACATGCCAGTTGTTCAATATTTGAGTTCTAACTTTTAAAAAATTTCATAAATTAGACATTATTATCATTACTGCTTTCTACAGTCATCAGTGTTTGTTTAGATTGACCCAGTATTGCCAGATTGTTTTATTTTTCCTCCTTTTTGCATTTAGACTTTCCTTCTGAGTCTTTTTTTTTTTTTAATCTTGTACTATACCTTTAGAAGAATATATTCCAGGCCTTTTGTTGGTTAAACTCTGTTGTTGTTTGTCAAAGAATATGGGTTTTCTCTTGGTTTTGGTCCTAGTTTTTGAATGATGTTTTTACCTATGAATGCAACTGTAAAGTGACTTAATTAACTCTTAGCACAGTATTATTTTGACCTTTTTTTTTTTTTTAAAGATTTTTATTTATTTATTTATTTGACAGAGATAGAGACAGCCAGCTAGAGAGGGAACACAAGCAGGGGGAGTGGGAGAGGAAGAAGCAGGCTCATAGCAGAGGAGCCTGATGTGGGGCTCGATCCAATAACGCCGGGATCATGCCCTGAGCCGAAGGCAGACGCCCAACCGCTGTGCCACCCAGGTGCCCCTATTTTGACCTTTTTTAAGTTTCTCTGAAAAGTCTTATTGTTTGTTCCTTTGTAGGTAATCTGACTCCTCTCCTCTGGTTTTAGAGATCACCTCTTTGCCTTTGGCATTTTGCAGTTTTGCATGATGTATCTGGATGTGGATTTCTTTTTTATTTATCCTTCTTGGGACTTTTAGTGTCCTGAATACGAGGTCTTCTGTTCATTCTGGAAAATTTTCAGCAATTGTCCCTTGAAATATTGCTGTTTCTCCATTTTTTTTCCCCTATTCTTTCCTTCTGAAATTGTAATTAGATATATGTTAATCTCTTTCATGAGATGATTTGAGATGATTTTAAAATGTCTCTTAATCCCTTTCATCTTTTGTTTCTTCTTTATTGATTCAGATCTGTCATTTGGTTTACTAATTCTTTCTCTGTATCTCCTCCAATTAGGTTTATAATTTCAAGGATTATGTTTTTTTTTTTTTCCAGAAATTCTTTTTGGTTCTTTTCTTCTCTGCCTCCCAAGTCATTTTTTCGTCTCGTTTCTGGCCTATATATTTAATATTTTCTTTTATTTCTGTAAACTTCTAAAGCATACTTAATTGTAATTTTATGTATTATTTATCTGTTAATTCCAGAATTTGAATTTCTTGAAGATTTAATATGGTTTTTTTATAGCCTTTGCTGCTGTGGTAGTTTGTTTCCTTTTGGTTTGATAATTTTGTTTTAATCTCATATTTGGCTAACAGTAATATTTAGGGATCTCCTGGAATCACGTGGGTTGAAGGTGTGTTTGACTTCACACACAGAATTTGCTGCTCTTTCTGACAGGTGTCTTTCATTACCACCATCCCAGAAACCGCTTAAATTCATTTATTGGCTTGAGGCTCCTCATCCTTGCAAGAAGTGTATATTTATACTTAACTGAGAACAGGCTTGCAATAATTTTCAGTGGACCCCATTCCAATGAAGGCCTGATTCATACAATTTTTTTATTTCCTGCCTTTGTCAATGGACAGACTCCCTCCCCCCCAACGCCCCCATACAGGCCTACGCATTCACTGAGGGGTATGGCCTTTCAAGGGCATTGCTGGTTTTATGCAGTTGTCTCAATTCCACCTTTTATCACATCTAATAAAGATTATAATTTAAGTCTCTAGATTCCAAGTTTAAGCTAAGATCATGGCTTTAGTTCTTACCACTCTGATTTCATTAAATAAATGCATTCAACAGATAGTTTTGATTAATTACTGTTTTCTCTTTGTTTTTGCTGCCTGTGGATTTCTTGTGAATTTAAAAGAATATTTACTGTATCTTATTTGCCATATCTAGGTATTTGTAATGGGAGAGATTCTCATATTTCATCTAACATATTTCCAAAAATAAAACCTCAGGTAATTTTTATATACACTGTAGAGTTAGAGCACCACTGGGCTAGAGAAAGTACTGCTGTTGCTTCTGTAGTGGGAAGTTGGAATTTGTTTACCTGAGCCCTGATGTTTTCCCAAACTCAATGCCACTGTTAAGTTTTAACTACGTTATTAATTAAATTGACATTTGTAGTGTGCCATTTAAAAGTGTTAGTGATACAGAACAAGCCCTTTTTTTTTTTTTTAGATTCTATTTATTGACAGAGCACAAGTAGGCAGAGCAGCAGGCAGAGGGAGAGGGAGAAGCAGGCTCCTCGGTGAGCAGCGAGCCTGAGGTGGGGCTTGGGATCATAACCTGAGCTGAAGGCAGACACTTAACTGACTGGGCCACACAGGTGCCCCTGAACAAGCCCGTTTTGAATCCTAAATTAAACTTTGAAATGTAATTTATTGATATGTTTTTTATCATTCACAGATTATTTTCCACTATATTCAGTCATTAGCTAAGTGCATTTAAAAAAAAGCATGATAGTCTCAATCTGTTTTTTTCCTTTTTGAAATGAGCATCATATGGGGGGCACCTGGTTTGCTCAGTCAATTGAGTGGGAGACTTCCACTCAGGTCATGACTCACCGAAGAGTCTGCTTCTCCCTCTCCCTCTGTCCCTCCCTCTGATCATGCTCTCTTTTTCTCTTAAATAAAATCTTAAAAAGAAATGAACATCATATAGTCCTAGAAATTTAGAACTTTAATCATCTGGTTTTAGGAAACAAAGCCATTTAAGGTAATTCAAGAAAAAAGATGTTATTGTAAAGATATATGTGATATGGAACTGGAATGTTGTCAGGAACTCAGGGCAGCTTTGGAGATGTTACTTTCTCATGAGCTCTTATAAATTTTTCTGCGCATTTGTTTTGTTCTGTGCTCTTTGACTATCTCCTCATTGTGTCTTTTCTACTTCTTCAAATCTTCACTTTTCCAAAGATCTTGCTTGCTAAGATGCTGGCACAATTTTATGACCTAGTTTTCACGCTGGGTTACATTGCATGGTGGTACTGCTTCTCAGTATTTCCAAGTTCAAACTGTCTAATACAGTCATCACTAGCTACACGTGGGTGTTAAAATAATGTGTTGGACCTGTATGCTATTAACTATAAAACACTGATGAAAGGTACCAGAGAAAACCTGAATAGAGATTAATGTTCATGGATTGGAACTCTGTACATAGTAAAGATGTTAGTTCTCCCCAAATTGATATATACGTTTAAGGCAGTTCCAAACAGAATCCCAGCAGGATTTAAGAAAGTGTATGGACAAGTTGATTCTAAAATTTATAAGGAAAGGCTAAAGACCTAGAATAGCTAAAGCAACTTCAAAAAAGAAAATGTTGGAAGAATCACAGTAATTGATTTTTAAGACTTTCTGTAAAGCTATAGTAATTAAGACTGTATGTAGCAATAGTAAGGGATAGACATAAGATCAGTGGATTCATATAGCATCCAGAAATAGACCCACACAGGTATAGCCAGCTGATTTTGACAGAAGTGAAAGGCAGTTCAATGCAGGAAGGATAGTCTTTTCAAGAAACAGTATTAGAACAGTTGGACATATTCATGCAAAAACAAAGAACAAAAATCTCAACCTAAGTGCCCCACCTTAAACAAAAATTAAATCAATATATATCATAAGTCTAAATGTAAAGCTTGTTTTTTTAGAAGCTAGCATAGGAGAAAAGTCTTTGACTTGGGACTAAGCAAAAAGGTTGTGGACATGACACCAAAGCATAATTCATAAAACAGTTGGTAAATTGGACTTTATCAAAAGTATAAACTTTTGCTCTATATATTAGTTTGCTAGGATTGCCATAACAAAATACCACAGACTGGGTGGCTTAAACAATTGAAACTTTATTTTCTCACAGTTCTGGAGGCTGGAAGTTCAAGATCAAGGTGTTGGTAGAGTTGGTTTCTCCTGAAGCTCTCTCCATGGATTGCAGGTGGCTGCCTTCCTGCTGTGTTCTCACATGGCCTTTTTCTCTCCGTGTGCACATCTTTGGATCCCTTTCTTATAAGTATTAGGGGTGTTAAATGAATTTTATGAATGAGTGCACACAGTTCAGTCCATAACACTCTGGGATTGACACTGTTAACAGAATGAAAACACAAGCTGTAGACTGGGAAAAAATATATTTGCAAATTGCAAACCTGATAAAGAACTTGTATCTGGAATATATAAAGAACTCTCAACAGTAAGAAAATAGACATCCCAATTAACATAGAAAAAAGACTACTCTTCACCAAAGGATAGCAAATGAGCATGTGGGAAAATGTAAACTAAAAAAACCCCAACGAGATACTATTACACATTTGTTAGAATGGCCAAAATTGAAAGTACAATACCAATTACCGGCAAGGATGCAGAACTGGGACCATCCATACATTGCTGCTAGAAATGAGCGTGGTACAGCTACTGTAGAAAGAGTGATAGTCTTTTACAAAGGTAAACATATACCTATCATAAGACCCAGTTTCACTCCTGGGTATTTTGGTAACCTGTACTCAGATGTTCGTAGCAGCTTGATTCATAATTGCTAAAAACTCAAAGCAGCTAGTATGTCTTTCCACTGGTAGTAGATAAACAGTGGTGTATCCATACAATGGAATACTATTCAACAATGAGAAAGAACAAACTAATGGTAAATGCAGCCCCTTGGTGAAAGAAGAGAGTCTCAAAAAGTTACATGACGAATGATTTAATTTATATGAAATTCTTGAAAAGACAAAACTGTAGTGGCAAAGATCAAGTCAGTGGTTGCCAGGGGTTAAGGTAAAGCGAGAATGTAACTTCCAACGGAGTTTTTGCAGTGATGGAACTTCTCTGCTTCTGGCTGGTGATGGTGGTTACACAAATTTATACGTGTGTTAAAACTACCAGAACTATATTGTTTTAAGTTGATTTTTTCCAGTTATAGGCTAAATAAATCCTGGGGATGTAACGTACAGCATGGTGACTACAATTATAACAATACTATATTGTATATTTGAAGGATGCCGAGAGAATAGATCTTAAAAGTTCTCATCACAATGAAAAGAATTTTTAAGCATGTGTGGTCATAGATGTTAACTAAACTTATTGTGGTAATCATTTTGCAATATATACATATATCAAATTATGTTGTACACTTAAAACTAATAAATTTTAAATGTAGTTATATCTCAAAAAAATTAAAACTCCCCAATTCAAGTATTTTATTGCATATACAAATAAAATTCAGTTCCTCAGTTGTACTAGCCATATGTCAGTTGATTGATAACTACATGTGGCATGGGGCTATTCCATTGTACAGTGCAGATATAAACCATTTCCATCAGTGAAGAAAGTTCTGTTGGACAATGCTATTTTAGAGTGGGGGTCAGCCAGTCTTTCCTCTAAAGAGCCAAATAGTAAACACTTACAGGTACTTCATATGGTCTCCATCTCAACTGCTCAACCGTTGTATTGTGAAAGCATAGACAGTACTTAAACAAACGAACATGGCTGTGTTCCAGTAAAACTTTATTTATAAAAACAGATCTATTTCAAATAAAAAACAGACTCTTAACTATAGAAAACAAAGGGATGGTTACCAGAGGGGAGGTGTGGGGCAGGGATGGGTGAAGGGAATTAAGAGTATACTTATCATGAGGAACACTGAATGATGTATGAAATTGTTGAATCACTGTATTGTACACCTGAAACTAATGTAACACTGTATGTTAACTACACTGGAATTAAAAAAATGGACATGTTTCCTGACCCTTGTTTTAGAGAATCTGGCCTCTATCTTTTTTTCATGGCAGCTCAGGGTCTACTGGTAGAGTGACTTTATACTCTATCATCCAAATTTAATAAAAATTGAATTTTGAGAATGAAAGTGGGCACTATTAAGAATTCTGCTAGGACAGTAGGCATAAACTGGGAGTGTCCTAAGCAAACCAGGGACGGAGGTCACTCTGTCAGTCTTCCTGTATATTTAGTTGCCCTTGTGGTAGGCTCACACCCAGTTCAAGTAACTGTGGAAAAGCAGTCAGAACTATTCCTTCAGCAGGGGCTGTGGGTTATCCATTTCCCTCTGAAAGGGAGTATTTATATGGGAGGCATCCTGAGGCTTGGCTCGCCATATACACTCAAAATAGCCTGTGTTTTCTGTCCCTGTGCCTTTGCTCATGCTTTTCTTTCTATGCTCTCTTTCCCATTGCTCTTCTATGTTTGTTGTAATCCAGCCCATCTTGTACACATCTGCTTAAACGGTAATCTCCTTCATAAAGCCATCCCTGTAACACTCCTTTCAGACTTAGAAGTTGGTATTTATATTATACAAAACTCATATGGTACAGTGCCTTCACCAGGTCCCCAAACCTGGCTGAACATCAGAAACACATCAGTAGCTTTAAATACAGATCCATGGTTCCTGTCTTAAATCTGTTGATTGAAAATCAGTGGTGGTGGGGTTTTTTTGTTTGTTTGTTTGTTAGTGTTTTGTTTTTAAACTCCTAATATTCTTACATAACTAGCCAGCTGGTTTAGTATTTGAAATCTGTTAATTTAGACTTAACATTATTTGATGTAAACACTGACTTTTAGAATTAGAAGGAACATTAGAAATAGTCTTTTTTCACTTTCTTGTTTTTAAATTGGGGTGAAGGAGTTGGGAAGAAGACAGAAGGGAAATTACTTGCTCAGATCCCACTGCTAGTTACTTGCGGAGCCAGGGCTAAACTTTGTATATCTTCGCTCCCATTTCTGAACCTTTCTTCATATTAATGTTGGACAGACCCTTCTAAGTAGTAAGCTTTGAGTACATGGGCGTGTTTGGTACATAATCGGTAGTCAGATTGTTTTATTGGTAGTGATTGTCTCTGACTCACTTTATGTTGTATGGTAGCATACTTTTTGCCTCTTAATGATTGCTTCTTGATGATGTTTACTCCCACTCTCACACTCAAGGAATACTTTTCTGATAGTTGGCAATAATGCAGTAGTCAGCATGAAATCATCTCAGAAAAATTCTTTCCCAAATCAGTTCTAATATGAATGGCTTCTAAAAGGCTGACTGACCCAACTGACTTCTGGGACAGCTTTGAATCATAGTAGTTTGCAAGAGCCCCTCTAAACTGAGACCAATTCTAGATCTGCAGGACTTTCTTAACCAGGCCCACTCCCATTTGGGAAAGGTTACCCAGGAACTATGGGAGTGTGGGATGCCTAAACCAGAGTAGCAATAGGGAAAAGGCTTGTGGGAAGTGATAGTAACCTAAACTGTACTTTAAAGGATTATCTGGTTCTTAATCCAGTCATCTGTTGAAGGGCATCTCGGCTCCTTCCACAATTTAGCTATTGTGGACAATGCAGCTATGAACATTTGGGGTGCATATGGCCCTTCTCTTCACTACGTCTGTATCTTTGGGGTAAACACCCAGTAGTGCAATGGCTGGGTCATAGGGTAGTTCAATTTTTAACTTTTTAAGGGACCTCCACACTGTTTTCCAGAGTGGCTGTACCAACTTGCATTCCCACCAACAATGTAGGAGGGATCCCCTTTCTCCACATCCTCTCCAACAATTGTTGTTTCTTGCCTTGTCTATCTTTGCCATTCTAACTGGCGTAAGGTGGTATCTCAGTGTGGTTTTGATTTGAATTTCCCTGATGGCTAATGATTTTGAACATTTTTTCATGTGTCTGTTAGCCATTTGTATGTCTTCATTGGAAAAGTGTCTGTTCATATCTTCTGCCCATTTTATGATTTGTTTATTTGTTTCTCGTGTATTGAGTTTGAGAAGTTCTTTGTAGATCTTGGATACCAGTCCTTTATCTGTGGTGTCCTTTGCAAATATATTCTCCCATTCCGTGGGCTGTCTCTTAGTTTTTTTGACTGTTTCCTTGGCTGTGCAGAAGCTCTTTATCCTGATAAAGTCCCATAAGTTCATTTTATCTTTTATTTCTCTTGCCTTTGG
>NC_048221.1:112980365-113003677 GCF_002007445.2 Ailuropoda melanoleuca
TTCCATACAAATTTAAGGACTATTTGTTCCAGTTCTTTGAAAAATGTCCTCGGTATTTTGATCGGGATAGCATTGAAAGTGTAGATTGCTCTGGGTAGTATGGACATTTTAACTATGTTAATTCTTCCAATCCATGAGCATGGAATATTTTTCCATCTTTTTATGTCTTCCTCAATATCTTTCAAAAGTGATCTATAGTTTCTAGCATATAGGTCCTTTACGTCTCTGGTTAAGTTAATTCCAAGGTAACGTATGGTTTTTGGTGTTATTGTAAATGGGATGGATTCCCTAATTTCTCTTTCTTCAGTCTCGTTATTCGTGTATAGAAATGCAACTGATTTCTGGGCATTGATTTTGTATCCTGCCACCTTACTGAATTGTTCTATAACTTCTAATAGTTTGGGAGTGGATTCCTTTGGGTTTTCCATATAGAGTATCATGTCATCTGCAAAGAGAGACAGTTTGACTTCTTCTTTGCCGATTTGGATACCTTTGATCCCTTTTTGTCTTCTGATTGCTGTTGCAAGGACTTCTAGTACTATGTTGAATAATAGTGGCGAGAGTGGGCATCCTTGTCGTGTTCCTGATCTTAAGGGAAAGGCTTCCAGCTTTTCCCCATTGAGAATAATGCTTGCAGTAGGCTTTTCATAGATGGCTTTTATGAGATTGAGAAATGTACCCTCTATTCCTACACTCTGAAGGGTTTTAATCAGGAAAGGATGCTGTATTTTGTCAAATGCTTTTTCTGCATCAATTGAGAGGATCATATGGTTCTTGAGTCTTTTCTTGTTGATATGATGTATCACATTGATTGATTTGCGAGTGTTGAACCATGCTTGCATCCCAGGTATGAATCCCACTTGGTCATGATGGATAATCCTTTTAATGTACTGTTGGATTCTATTAGCAAGGATCTTGTTGAGGATTTTGGCATCCATATTCATTAGAGAAATCGGTCTGTAATTCTCCTTTTTGAGGGGGTCTTTGCCTGGTTTGGGGATCAAGGTAATATTAGCCTCATAGAATGAGTTTGGTAGCTTTCCTTCTGTTTCTATTTTTTGAAATAGCTTTAGGAGAATAGGTATTATTTCTTCTTTGAATGTTTGGTAGAATTCCCCAGGAAAACCGTCTGGGCCTGGAGTTTTATTATTTGGAAGGTTGTTTATCACTGACTCAATTTCTTCATAGTTAATTGGCCTGTTTAAGAAATCTATTTCTTCCTGTTTCAGTCTTGGTAGTTTATAGGTTTCCAGGAAGGCCTCCATCTCTTCCAGATTGCTTAGTTTTTTGGCAGAAGCTATGGTCCATATATACAACGGAATATTACTCAGCTGAATGGTGCTGGTCGTGACCTCTCCCTTTTCAGTCATAATTTTAATAATCTCAGTCCTTTCTCTTTGTTTTTGGACAAGTTTTGCCAGTGGTCTATCAATTTTATGGATTCTCTCAAAGAACCAGCTTCTAGTCCTGTTGATCTGCTCTACTGTGGTTCTGGTCTCTAATTCATTGATTTCTGCTCTAATCTTGGTCAACTCCTTCCTTGTCAGTGGGTTAGGCCTGTCCCTCTGTTGCTGTTCCAGTTTCTTGAGGTGAGAATATANCTGGTGATGGGTAGTAAGGAGGGCACGTATTGCATGGTGCACTGGGTGTTATACGCAACTTGAAGCATCGAACTTTGCATCGGAATCCGGGGATGTACTGTATGGTGACTAACATAATATAATAATAAAATAAAAAAAATAAATAAAATAAAGGATTATCTGGGAGTTAGGCCCAGGAAGGAGTTGGGGCAAGCGTTTGTCTAGGCAGTTGTTCCAGAGAGCAAACGTGTGGATGGCTTTGGGAAATGGCAAGTTGTTTAGTTTGGCTGCAGCATAAAGTGCAAATTAGGAAGTGACTGGAAAGACAGACTGGGGCAAGATAGTGCAAAGTTTTATTGTTGCAATGTTGTATTTCTCAACTAGATACCCACATGCAAAAGAATGAAATTGGAGTCCTACTGGACACCATATAAAAATTCACTCAAAATGGATCGTAGACCTAAATGGAAGAGCTAAAATTATAGAACGCTTAGGAGAAAACATAGGAAAAAAATCTTTGTGACCTTGGGTTAGGCATTGGCTTCTTAGCTATAATACCAAAAGCAAAGCAACATAATAGACAAATTGGACTTGACTGAAATTAAAAACTTTTGTGCTTCAAAGAACACCATCAAGAAAATGAAGACAATCCGTAGGATGGGATTAAATATTTGCAAATCATGTAACTGATAAGAGACCTATCAGGGTCTATAAAGAATTCTAAGTCAGCGATAAAAAGACAGCACAAAAATGGACAAAGAGGAGAAAATGACATTTTTCCAAAGAAAATACTCAGATGGCCAATAAGCATATGAAAGATACTCAGCATCATTAGTGAAGTGCAAATCAGACCACAGTGAGATACCATTTCACATCCTCTAGGACAGGTAAAATAAAAACCGTAGCAACAAACATTAGCAAGGATGCAGAGAAATTGGAACCCTCATATATTGCTGATGATAATGCAAAATCCAGGTGCAGTCACTTTGGAGAAAAATTTGACAGCTCTTCAAAAAGCCAAACGTAGAGTTACCATATGATTTGGCAGTTCTACTCTCTGTACTCGAGAGAATTGAAAACAAAAACGCGTACACTAAGGCCTGCCTTTGGATCTGGTCATGATCCCAGGGTTCTGGGATCGAGCCCCTCATCAGGCTCCTTGCTCCTCAAGGAGCCTGCTTCTCCCTCTCCCTTCACCCCCTCCCCCGCTAGTGCTCGCACGCGCACGGTCTCTCTCTCTCTTTCAAGTAAATAAAATCTTCAAAGAAAATGTATACACTCATGTTCATAGAAGCATTATTCATAATAGCTAAAAAGTAGAAACAATCTAAATATCCTTCAGCTGATAAATGGGTAAACAAAATGTGGTGTTTCTGTACAATCAAGTATTATTCCATAACGGAAGAAGTCAAGTACTACTGATACATGCCACAACATGGATGAACCCAAAAATGTTATGCCTGGTGAAAGAAGCCAGTCACGAAGGACCACATTTTGTATGATCTTATTTATATGAAATATCTAGAATCGTCAAATCCATAGAGGTAGAAAGTAGACCAATAGTTCTCAGGGACTGGGAGGGGGAGGAATAGGGAGTGACTGCTAACTGAGTGGTCTAGAGTTTCTTATTGGGGTGATGAAATGTTCCGAAGTTAGATAGTAGTGATGGTTACGTAACTGTGAATTTACTAAAACCACTGAATTGTATGCATTGAAAGGGTGAATTTACGGTATGTGAATTACATGTCAATAAAAGCTATTGTGAGAAGTGCTGTATTTAGTGAAAATTTTAAATTTTCTGACAAGGAATTTGAATTTTGTCTTTAAACCAATGATGTGTATTCCTCAAGAGTTTTTAACTTAATAATGACATGATCTGAATACCATTTTCAGAGCAAGTGAAGATGGTGGTCAGACCAGTGAGGTGGCAGAAGACTCCTTGGTCTAGATGCTTAGAATATTTATCCTTAGTTTTCTGCCCTGAGCAAGTCTGAGAATTCTCTTATTGATACTGAATTAAAAATTTTTAACTTTAGGGGCGCCTGGGTGATGCAGTCGGTTAAGTGTCTGAGTCTTGGTTTTAGCTCAGGTCATGATCTCAGGGTTGTGAGATCAAGCCCCGTGTTGGGCCATGTGCCCAGCATGGAGTCTGCTTAAGACTTTCTCTCCCTCTGTGTCTTCTCCACTGCATGTACACATGCTCTCTCTCTCAAAGAAATCTTAATAAATCTTAATTTTTTTAACTTTATACATGGTGATATTTTACATTATTTACCTTGGTCTCATTTCCTTCCTAATAAATTGCTCTAGGTGATTGCTAAAAGAACAGTAGTTGCAGGGGCACCTGGGTGGCTCAGTCACTAGTTAAGCATCTGCCTTCGGCTCTGGTCAGGATCCTGGAGTCCTGGGCTTGAGTCCTGCATCTGGCTCCTTGCTCAGCGGGGAGTCCGCTTCTCCCTCTGTCCCTCACCTTTCTCTCTCTTTCTTTCTCTTTCTCTTTCTCTCTCTGTCAAATATATAAAATCTTAAAAAAAAAAGAATAGTAGTTGCAGAACATAGGAGATACTATTTTTATATTTATCGCAGTGAGTATTCTTGACTATTTTAAATTTAGAGACAGCGATATATGATTTAGCCAGAATACCAAGATTCTTGATGAATCATAATGCTTTAAAGACTTTTCATTAGGGGCTCCTGAGTGGCTCAGTTAGTTAAGCATCCAACTCTTGATTTTGGCTCAGGTCATGATCTCTCGGGGTTATGAGATTGAGCCCTGTGTCAGGCCTCAAGCTCAGCAGGGAGCCTGGTGGAAATTCTCTCTCTGAATAAATAAAAAATGAAATCTTAAAAAAAAAAAAGCAGGTAAGACTTTTCATTAACAAACATCTGGATTTTGATGCAGAAAAGCTCAGAATATTCAACTTACTTGGGCTTTTTGTTGTTTTTCTTCCCCTTTTGTGAATTGCCTTAACTCTGTCAAATAAGTTTACTGGAAAATATTTCAGTAGGTAAAAAAGAGCAGTAATCATTTTGGCTGTTTTTGTTGTTCATTCTAAAGAATCATAAGTTTAAAAACTCTTGTTATACTCAAGAAAATTCTGGACTGATTTAAATTTTGAAAAATTGTAAGTCAAGTCTATAGTAAATATTGACTTTCGTCTGATAAGTGCTACTGATAAGTCGCTTACTGTCACAGTTTTTCTGTTAAATATGTGCTGGTGTTAACTATTAGTAAATCTGGTTTTAGAAGAGTAGTACATTGTGTACAGTAGCCATTTTGGACACTTTGTATAACTTGCGGTGTCAGTGGTGCCCTCTCGTGGTCAATTAGGAACCAAATTTCAGCTATAAAAAAATCATCCTGGCTTTCTAGGAGTTCATACTGTCTCTACTCTTCTATAGCGGAATCAGCCATGCTCAGAATTTCTTTTCAGTAAACAGAAGCAAAACCGTGGCAAGATTTTTAAATGGAGAATTGAGAATTGAGGAGAGTAGCATCTTGTCTTGTTTTATGTGGAGAAGTACTAAAACAGATGGGAGTTAGAGGACAGAGTATATCTAGGAGGAGAACAGAGAAAGTTCATGAAGTGTGAGGAGGGGCAAGTAGTTGTGATAGTGTTTGAGGAGATTTCTGAATCATGTTTATGTGATATACCTGAATATTTTACAGGTATACTCTGCCCCCTCCTTTTACAAAATGCTCCCAGAATGATGTTCTGATTTTATTTCTCTTTCGCGCGCGCGTGCGCGCGCGCACACACACACACACACACACACACACACACACACACAGTCTCTTCTCAGAATGAACACTTATCTGGCACTATATTTGAAATGTGTATCTCATTTAAGGGAAATTAAAGTTAGTTTGAAATAACTGTTCAAATCTGTTTTGTACTGCCAGTAATAAGTTGGCCATGGTAAGCGTTCATTGGTTATGGAGATTTTTTCAGAAGGAATGAATTTTCCCTTCCAGTTTAATTTAAATTTTTTTCCTTGATTTGTATGGGGAGATCTTTTTTTAAAAAATATTTATTTATTTAAGTAATCTCTACATGCAATGTGGGGCTGGAACTCACGACCCCAAGATTTAAGAGTCACATGCCCTTCTGACTGAGCCAGCCAGGTGCCTTGATATGATAGAGAACTTTTAATACCTTCATTCTTCTTTGAGTTGAAGGTTAAATTTTATATTGCAGCAGTGGCTGTGTCCCATATCTACCTTCCTAGATTCTTATCTGACATTTTTAATGTGCTCCAGTATTCTTAGAAGGATTCCACTGTTAATGCTGCTAGCATTCCTTGTGGGTGATTCACTGATCTTCATCAATCCATTAATAAGAGAGTATCAGTGGAATGTGCAATTCTTGATCTTGGGGTTGTGAGTTCAAGCCCCATGTTGGGTGTAGAGATTACTTAAAAATAAAATATTTAAAAAAAAAAGAGTGTTGCAACTAAGAGTAATTCTGCCCACAGGAACGTATCCTTCTGTGATTAGGGAATTGTATATATTGATTTTCTTTGCTTGATATGAAAATCAAGTTTCAGTTAGCAGTTTAAGTATTATGTAACAGTTAAAACAGTTGAAGTATTTTGAAAGTTCTGATCCAATTGTAAAGCATTTTAAGTTGACAGTTACTACCATTTTCATACAAATTAAAAAGACAGCTTCTGCTTATACATAATTACATAATTACAGTTGTAAATACCAGCAATCTAATATTATGGATTGATTTTTTTTTAAAGATTTATTTATTTGAGAGAGTGCGCACATGAAGGAGTAGGGGCAGAGGGAGGGAGAGAGAGAGAGGTAGACTCCCCACTGAGCAGGGAGCCTGATGCAGGGCTGGATCCCAGGGACCCTGGGATCGTGACCTGAGCTGAGGGCAGATGCTTAACTGACTAAGCCACCCAGGCGCCCCGTATTCTAAGATTTTTAAGTTTAAAAGTTTAAGGCTAGTTAATCAAATCAAAATTTTAACTCACCTTTGAATGAATGACAGTAGAGTGTAATGCTTAAAAGCTCAGACTCTGCGGGCGCCTGGGTGGCTCAGTCAGTTAAGTGTCTGCCTTCGGCTCAGGTCATGATCTCAGGGTTCTGGGATCTAGCTCTGCGTTAGGCTCTCTGCTCAGCGGGGAGTCTGCTTCTCCCTCTCCTGCTCCCTCTGCGCTCTCCCTCCCACTCTCTCTCTCTTTCAAATAAATAAAATCTTTAAAACAACAACAACAACAAAACTCAGACTCTGAAGTCAGACTTCTTGGATTGGAATCTTGCTGCTCTCGCTTACTAGCATCTGGCCTTGGCAAGTTTTTTAACTTCTCTGTGCTTCAGTTTCCTTGTCTGCAACATGGACATAATAGTTGTACCTACCTTGTAAGATTGTTGTGGAGAGAAATGAATTACTATAAAACACTTAGAACAGTGCCTCACACATACAGAAGTCTGTGTGTAAGTTAAGTTCTTATCACCATTATTAAATTTACAGTTGAATTAATGTTGACATTCATTGTGAAGAATATACTGTCTATTTTGTAAATATAAACCCCTTCTGCAATTCTTGCTTTAAAAAATATTTCTGTATAACAAAATAAACAGTAAACTAAAATTATATTTCATAAAGTTTTTTATGAAGGCTCTTTTTCACACTTATTTTTTCTTCTCTTTTAGGCACGGAATGTTAACACTGGTGAATTGGCAGCAATTAAAGTAATAAAATTGGAACCAGGTAAATTGAAATTTGATGTTTCTTATTGCTGTAAGCCACTGGATAACTTTAAGGCTAATTTTAATGATGCTCGGTCAGCATTCTCTGATTGTTCCTAACATCTTCTGTAAAACAGAAGTGGGATCTACTCTTTCCTCCTCCTCTTCAAGACCTGTAGACACCTGGCTCGGTTCTTCCTTGAAAAATAACTTGTAATTGGGAGAGGGAGGCAACTTGTGAAGAGGCTTTGTTCCTTCTGAACTCAGTTGAGCTAACTTGTCACCAGTTGCTAGTGGTGTTTTTCCAGGTTAACTCTGTCCTGTGGTGAGAGGGCAGTGTGATGCAGGGGAAAGCGCTGAGCTGAGATTGGGGTGCCTGAAGCCCAGTTCTTTGAGTCCCACACTCTTGCTGTGTGAACTTGGGCAAGTAACTTTTCTGAGCCTCAGTTTTCTCAGTAGACCTAGCCCTTACATTTTATAAAATCCTCATTAAGCTGTAATAATAGTTACCTTCCAACTTGAGCAGCTTATTGTAGAGCCCGAAGGATGACTCTGTTTTTTTCCTGCTTCACCTATATTTTCTCTCTGAAATCCCCCATGCCTTTCAAAACCCGTGTCTTTCTGAGTAACTACCATAGTCTTGTTTATTCTCTCTTAGAAGTCCTTCTCTCTTTTTCTCTTTTCTGCCACAAGGAAGCAATTGTGCTAGTGTCTAGACTGAGTTCCACAGTGATGGTAGTGCCTTTCTAATGGCTTCCTCCACTCCAAACTGAGGATACACGAATTTGGTAAAACAGGTTTTATCCTTGGTGTGAGCAGAAACCCATTCCCTAGTTTTTGTTTTTGTTTTTAAAGGTGGGCAGTTTTTTCTGAAAAGCCCAGACAATAAAATATTTTGGGCTTTGTGGACCACATGTGCTCTCTGCATATAGTTTTCCTTCTTTCCTCCCTCTCTCTCCTTTCTCCCTCTAAAATGAAAAAAAACATTCTTAGCTGAAAAACCATTCTTAGCAA
The DNA here is from genome assembly GCF_002007445.2 of Ailuropoda melanoleuca. Classification (NCBI taxonomy): domain Eukaryota; kingdom Metazoa; phylum Chordata; class Mammalia; order Carnivora; family Ursidae; genus Ailuropoda; species Ailuropoda melanoleuca. The sequence continues at coordinate 112,988,664 of NC_048221.1, forward strand.
ACCAGGCCACCGGCAGCTGTAGTTTGCCCGCCCCTGATTTAGATCATCAGTAGACTTTTTAGAAGTGGCATTAAGATGAAATTTAAGGATGTGTTGATAGACTGTGATCAAATCACACTTAAATATAATGAATAAAAAAATACTTTCTCAGTTATACATATTTTCAGATCTTGTATAGTCTAATTAACACTTTAACATATAAGACAGGTTTTTCTTTGAATCTCCTGTGTTTTAGGGGATTTTTGAAATTGGTGAATTCTGAGGGGAAAATAAAAAGGAAGATTTGTTTTTTCATTTAAATTCAGTTAATTAACATATAATGTATTATTAGTTTCAGAGGTAGAGGTCAGTGACTCATCAGTCTTATATAATACCCAGTGCTCATTACATCACATGTCCTCCTTAATGCCCATCACCCAGGTACCCCTTTCCCCCCTCCCCGCTCCCCTCCAGCAACCCTCAGTTTGTTCCTTATGATTAAGAGTCTCTTATGGTTTGTCTCCCTCTCTGATTTCGTCTTGCTTTATTTTTTCCTCTTTTCCCCTATGTTCCTCTGTTTTGTTTCTGAAATTCCACGAGTGAGACCATATAATTGTCTTTCTCCAATTGACTTATTTTTTAGCATAATACCCTCTATCTAGTTCCATCCACGTCGTTGCAAATGGCAAGATTTCATTTTTTGATGGCTGAGTAGTATTCCATTGTGTGTGTGTGTGTGTGTGTATGTATGTGTATACCACATCTTCTTTATCCATTCATATGTTGATGGACATCTGGGCTCTTTCCATATTTGGCAGTTGTGTACATTGCTGCTATAAACATTGGGGTGCAGGTGCCCCTTCGGATCACAGTTGTATCTTTGGGGTGTAAATCTCTAAAAGTGCAATTGCTGGGTCATTATCTTCAGCTTTTTGAGGAACCTCCATACTGTTTTCCAGAGTGGTTGTATCAGTTTGCATTCCCACCAACAGTGTAAGAAGGTTCCCCTTTCTCCGCATCCTCTCCAACCTCCGTAGTTTCCTGACTTGTTAATTTTAGCCGTTCTGACTGGTGTGAGGCAGTATTTCATCCTGGTTCTGATTTGTATTTCCCTGATGCTGAGTGACATTGAGCATTTTTTCATGTGTTTGTTGGCCATTTGTATGTGAAGTTGGTGAAATCTGAGGTAAAAGAAAAATGGAGGGGCGCCTGGGTGGCACAGCGGTTAAGCGTCTGCCTTCGGCTCAGGGCGTGATCCCAGCGTTACGGGATCGAGCCCCACATTCAGGCTCCTCCGCTGTGAGCCTGCTTCTTCCTCTCCCACTCCCCCTGCTTGTGTTCCCTCTCTCACTGGCTGTCTCTATCTGTCGAATAAATAAATAAAATCTTTAAAAAAAAAAAAAAAAGGAAGATTTGGCATTTGAAGTAGGGCCTTCATTTGTAATCTTGAAGTGGCTATGTTATTTGATGAAATTATCTCTGATTAGAAGTAGTTTATGTACTGTATGGTGATTAACACAATATAATAAAATAAAATTTAAAAAAAAAAAAAAAGAAGTAGTTTATACATGGATCATTCCTTCAAGTCATTTTAGTGCCTTCTCCTTTGGGTCTTCCTTGCCCCTGGTCTGATTAAGAGGAGTCCTCTGCAGGAATAGCTCCCTTACAGCACTTACCACAGCTGTATTGTCATTCTGGAATTGCCTTTCTTTGTTTCTAGGCTTTCATCAAGTTTGTGTCCATAGCACTGACCTTTGTGTCTGGTGCATAGTACTCGTTCAGTATCTCTTAATATTTCCTTTAAAAATTTAGGAACTTGAAAAATCTTATTGTTCATCAAGTCACTTGTTTTCTGATTAATGCAGCGTTTGTGTTTTTATGATGTTAATCTCGAACACTGCCATGCCTGTATTGATTATTGTTTTAAAAGTATAAAATACTGGGGCGCCGGGGTGGCACAGCGGTTAAGCGTCTGCCTTCGGCTCAGGGCGTGATCCCGGCGTTATGGGATCAAGCCCCACATCAGGCTCTTCCGCTATGAGCCTGCTTCTTCCTCTCCCACTTCCCCTGCTTGTGTTCCCTCTCTCACTGGCTGTCTCTCTCTGTTGAATAAATAAATAAAATCTTTAAAAAAAAAAAAGTAGAAAATACAATTAAATAAAAAGAAGAAAAATCATATTCTATCATCCAGAGATAACAAGGGTTATTATCATATATATGCTATTAGATATATCCTTAAATTTAATTAACATTGGATTCCCTGCTTAAATCTTCATCGAAGCCACCTAAATTTTAGCATTTAACTTCTTTAATGTCACATATCACTTGTTGGTAAGCCTGAAGTATATGGCCTGGTGGTAAAGATCTAAAGCTCTGCTACTTTGATTGTAGTCCTGGCTTGACCACATTGCTTAAGATTTCTGGTTCTCTGTTCTCTGTTTTCTGATCTCTAAAATGGAAGTAATAATAGTAGCTTCCTCTTAAGGTTGTTGTAGGGGTTAAATGAGCTGATGTATCTAAAGTACTTAAAATAGTGCCTGGAACAAAGTACTGTAGTATTTACTGTAGTAAGTAGCTGTTATTACATGCTAACAGTATTACAGTTTTCAAAACATGACCAACCAGGGCTTCTGGGTGGCTCAGTCGTTAAGCGTCTGCCTTCGGCTCAGGGCGTGATCCTGGAGTCCTGGGATCGAGCCCCGCATTGGGCTTCTCCGCTGGAAGCCTGCTTGTTCATCTCCCACTCCCCCTGCTTGTGTTCCCTCTCTCGCTGGCGCTCTCTCTCTCTCTCTCTCTCTCTCTCTCTCTCTCTCTCTGTCAAATAAATAAATAAAATCTTAAAAAGAAATATGACCAACCTTGTTTGATCTAGACCCACTACCCTCTCCGTCCCCTGCTCGTAATTTTGAATCAGATCCCAAATATCGTATAATTTCAGCCTTTAATGTTTCAGCGTGTACAGCTAAAGGATCAGAACTCAAAGTATTACCACAAACAGGAACTCTTACAGGGACATAGAATGGTACATCTACTTTGGAAAAACAGTTTGGCATTGTCTTAAAAAGTTAAACATTAGTTTGCCGTAACGACCCAGCAGTTCCACTCCTGTGCACCTGCATACACAGCGTTCACACACAGGTTAGCAGTAGCTTTGTTCACCATAGTCTGAAGCTGGAAACAACTGCCATCAACTGTAAATGAAAAGACAAAATATGTTCATACAGTGCAATATTATTCAGCAATGAGAAGAAACAAACTGCTGATGGACACAGTGTAATAAATCAACCTAAAAACATGCCGTGTGAAAGGAGCCAGACCCAAGGGACAGCACATTGTATGATTCTCTTTATGTGGAAAGTTCAGCAGAGGCACATCTGTAGAATCAGAAAGTGGATTAGTGGGCTAACTAGCGGAGGGGTGTGGTTATTAATAATCAATGGACTCATGGTCCCTCATGGGATCTGATTGAGGGAATAGTCTAAAACTGGGTTACGGTGGTGGTTGCACAACATGGTAGATTACTTAAAAAACCTGTCGAATTGTACACACGATCTGGATGAATTACATGATTTTAAAATATGCCTTAACAAAGTGATCAAGTATATAACCACGTGCCATTGCTGTCTCTCAACAGTAGCTTCCTAACAACAAGTAAGTTCCACATAATGCACTTAGTCGATGGGTCGCAAATTTCTTCTATATTTGTAGGTTCCTTATCTCTTCTTTTTTTTTTAATCTCTTCTTTTTCCTTGAAGTTTTTTGTTGAAGAAACTTAATTATTTGTTTGTAGAATTATTCCCTCGGTTTGGATTTTGCTAATTGCCTTCCTGTGGTGTTATTTAATATGTTCTTCTGTGAATTGGTTGTTAGCCTCAGAGGATTGGTAAGATTCAGATTTGATTGGAATGTGGTGCAGGCAGACAGCTTCATGATGGTATGTTCACATTTTTCTAAATTAGAATTCCGATGGCCTGTCTACAACTTTTTGAAAAACAAAAACGAAATCTGAAATACTTAGGTGTAATGTAATGAAGAATTTGCACCCAAAGTTTGTTATTTTGTTCCTTTTTTTTTTTTTTTTACAACTGATATCTAATTTGAACCTGAAGCTAAATGAAAACTTATTCAGACACGTGGACAAAATTGTTTGTTTAAATGTCAATTTAGTCTACATATGTCACTGGGACTTCCAGTCTTACTCATGTGGCTTTATTTTATTATTTAAAAAAAAAGATTTAAGTAATCTCTATACCCAGTGTGGGGTTCAAACTCATGGCCCTGAGATCGAGACTTGCATGCTCCACTGACTAAGCCAGCCAGGTGCCCCCATGTGGCTTTAATGTATGTTTGGTTTTCTCAATAATCCTTTGATTAACCAACAGACTATAACTTTTTAAAGTTTTTATTTGAATTCCAGTTAGTTAACATACAGTGTAATATTAGTTTATGACATTTTTAAATTTAAATTGCAAAGATTACATTTGATTATAGTAAAAGTAAGAAAAATACGATTAAACAAAAAGAGGAAACTAAACATCATTCTACCAGCTGTATGAACACTGTCAACTTTTGGTGATTTTCTCCAGGTTTTCTTTTGTTTATATACACACATCCATACATATATAAATGGGGACACACACAATTATGCAGACCTCAAAGGGCTGGTTGGAGTCCAGAGATTGGCAAGGATATGCTACTGAGATCAGCTTAATTTGCTTGCCTACCACTGAACCAGGGAACAAGCATTGCAGAGAATAAATAAGGATGCATGTGAGTGGGCACCACTCCCCAGGGTGTCCTGGGTTCCTCACAGAGGTGGTCCAAACTGGTGGTCAGTGCAGTGAGTAATTTGTCAGCCACAAAGCCTGGTTTTTATGTAAAAGAAAAACACTTATGAGTTCAGTTGCTAGAATTCTTATACTTCGTGGAACAGGGTAACTTCTAGCCCTTTGTAGGCTACCCATCATCCTAGTTTCTGGAGAAAATGGAGAAGAGCCTTTATTATTTTAAGATAAAATCGGGAATCTCATGATAAACCAATTAGTCCTTTCTTTAAATTTTTAATTTCATTATATTATAACTTACAGTGTTATATTAATTTCAGGTTTACAGTATAGTGATTCAACAATTCTATACGTCACCCTGTGCTCATCATGAGAAGCGTTCTCTTCTCTTAATCCCCTTAACCTGTTTCACTTATCCCCCAGCTACCTCCACTTGTAGCCATCAGTTTGTTTTCTATAGGTAAGAGTCTGTTTTTTGGTTTGTCTCTTTTTTTTCTTTGATTGTTTCAAATCGATCCTTCTTATATATTTGATCTAGATCTTCAATATGTACATAGTCTTAGAATTAAGTCTGTATCATCTCAGTAGCATTGATAGGCTCTGAAAGGCTGGCAGGGAGAACACAACTATCCTACTGGGTTTGTTTTCTGTTTTCTGTGTCAGAGGAGATACAGGGGAGAATTTGGCAGCATAATTCAAGTGGAGCCAGAAATCTAGGAAATGATGTGTAGAACTTGGTTTAACAGGATTCACTTTCCTATTAGTGTTTTTTCAGATGGTGGACTTTTTTTCCTGAAATTCACATAGCTACATAACAATAACAATAATGGTGATAAAAGTCACAGAAGCCACTTTTTGAACATTTGCTTAGGGCTGCATGTCAAACTCTATATTCTTCATATGCATCGTCTCAACCCTCATATTAACATCTCGCAGTAGGTATGTCATCCCCATCTCACAGACGTAGAATAGAGGCAAAGAAGGATTCAGTAATTTGCCTTAGGGCTGTGTAGCAGTGGAGCAAATTCAAACCCAGGTTTATATTTTTTCTAGAGCCTATGCTATTATGTGTATTGCGTTACAGATGCTTCATGGAATGTTTAGAATAATTCCTGGTTTTCCAGCAATGCTCTTTGAAAGTTTGCCTCTCTACTATAGAACCCATGTTCATTTATTTTTAATTTTATTTATTTAGTATATTGTTTATATAATATATAAAAGTATATATTTATGTAATATGTATAATATAATACATATAAAATTATATAATATTTATATAATATATAATTTTTATTCATGTTATTATATTTAACTTTTTATATTTAATTTTTAATTAAACTTTAAGTTTTTAAAGGTAATTGTAGACTTTAGAGAAAAGTTAAAAGAATGGTACAAAGAATTGCAGTATTTCACCCAGATCTTTCAGTACTCGATTTATTATTTTTACTTTATTCTTCCCTACACTAAAAGATACCATCTTCCGCTGAGTACTTTAGTGTGTATTTCCTTTAACAATGAAATGTCATTGTCTTACATAATAGTACAATGGTCAAAGTCAGGAAATTAATGCTGATACGATGCCCACAGACCTTAGTCAGATTTTGTCAGTTGCCCCAATAATATCCTTTAAAGGCAAAAGAAAATCCAAGATCATGTGTACCACTCAGTTGCCAGGTCTCTTGAGTTTCCTTTAATCTGAAAGAGTCCTTGAGCCTTTGTTTTGGATTCTAGGTGTTGTTATAGCTGCTGAAGCGTCCTTGTTAGTAGGGTGCCTTAAGGGAAAGACATCCTGAGTATATGCACACATAAATACACATTTATCCATACCTCCCCTGCCCTTCTACCCATCTGACTGTCTAAAACCAATACTAGTCTAACACCACGGTGTACATTCTCTGCTTTTCATATTTGTTACTCTCTTCTCCAATAGGGAGGAGCTTAGTTTCCATTATCCACAATATATTGGATATTTCTTTGCTTTATCCTTGAACACAAAAGTAATTTCAGAATTGTTAATCCATGCCTCTGTGAGAAATCAGCTACTAACTAGAGATCATTGTTTAGAGTTCTGTTTATCTCTAGAACCTACACTGTTCTAATGTCTGGTTCCCCACCTCCCTTACCTTTTCAAAAGTGTTCATGTTATTCATTTGATATCTCTATGGTGTATTAGTTTCCTAGGGCAACCATAACAGAATACCACAAACTTGGTGGCTTAAAGCAGTAGAAATAGAAATTCTTTCACAGTTCTGGGAAGCTGGAAGTTGGAAGTCAAGGTGTCAGTAGAGTTGGTTCTTTCTGAGAGCTTGAGGGAGAATATGCTCCATGCTTCTCCAGCTTCTGGTGATGGCCTGCAGTCCTTGGCATTCCTTGGCTTGTAGAAGGCTCCAGTCTCTGCCTTCATCGTCACACAGCGTGCTTTCTGTGTCCAAATTTCCCCCTTATATAAGGACACCAGTCATAGAGATCACCCTAAAGACCTCATCTTGACTTGATTACCACAAAGACCTATTTCCAAGTAGGGTCACTGACATTCACAAGTACTGGAGGTTAAGACTTCATTGTATCTTTTTGGTTGACACAGTTCAACCCATGACATATGGCCAGTTCATTTGTTTCTGTTTGTATTCATTTTGGGGATGCCTCCCTCATCTTTGATTTTATTTATTTTCTTTGAGAGTGTTTTTAAAGTATGTGAAACTTTGACATGACTCTAAAAGGTAGAACTATGCAGAAAGGCATATTTAGGGAAGTATTATTCTTCTGTGCTTTTTACCCTATCTGACCACTGTCTTTGGTCTCAGGTTTCCCTTTCCATGTTTTCTTGTTGTGCTGTGTTGTTGTTGTTGTTGTTTACCCAAATGAGATACATGAATATTTTCTTATTTTCTTTCACAAAAGGTTGCATACTATACATACCTCTTTGAATTTTGTTCTGTTCACTAAACAGCATGTCTGGGAAATGACTCCACACTAGTTGCTAGAGATCTTTCTCATTCTGCATAGTACTCCATCATATATATGTACCATAGTTAATTCAGCCACCATCCTGTGTGTGAGCAATTAGGTTGGTTCCAGTATGTTGCATTTACAAATAACGCTGCTTGTAAAATTTATGTCCTCCATATTGATAAATGCTACAAGGAGGCACCTCAGAAACATGCTAAAATGAGAAAAGCTGGACATAATAGGTCTCATGTTGTATGATTTCATTTATATGAAATATACAGACTAAGTAAAACCATAGAGACAGAAAGCAGATTTGTGGTTGCTGGGGAAGAGGGAGGGAATAGCAAGTAACTGCTTAAGGGTATAGGGTTTTCTTTGGGGCTGATAAAAGTGTTCTAGAATTAGAGGTGATGGGGGCACAATATCATGAATGTACTAAATGCCACTGAGTTGTACACTTTGTTATATGGATTTCACCTCAAAAATCTGCATTATCCATATAATTAAAATAGCCATTTATTTTATTTTTCTCATGGATGTTGGTGCTTCGCCATTTTAGCCCATGGAATGGGCAGTGCATCTTCAAATGCTTCCCACAAAGGAAAAAAACCTAAGGTTTATCATTTTAATGACGACGTGTGAAGTATACTTTGTCTGCTCACACATTTTTTTGGTTGCTTCATCAAACTTTAAAGTAATTTTCTTTACCTCTTCTCTCATTCTGCAGAGCTTTTGGGTTATGTTTTGTTTTTCTCTAACATTGGAGAAAGTTGAAGTCTAATGATGCTGGAGCTTAAAGTATCTGTGTGGGGGAAATGGGGGTGTGGTCAGGGGTTGGAGTTGGTCATAAAAGGTGGAAGCTAGAAAGATATTAAGGCCAGATTGTATACCACGACCCTTCTGTGCTATGCCAAAACGTCTGGAGCTGTGAGTCATAGAAGGTTATTAGGGAGAAGACTAATATTTATCCTGTGTTTTAAAGATAACTGGCAATAATACGGCTAATGTACTGAAATGTAAGTTAATACTGGAAATAGGGAGACCAGTTAAGAGTTATATAGAGAAGGATGTTAGGGTTCAGGTTAACTGCTCTACAAAGAAACTCCTAAATAAAGTGACCTAAGTAAGATAGACATTTATTTCTCTCTCATGTAACAGTTGTGAGGTGAGCCCAGGTTGGTACTTCAGTGCTGTTCCATGAGCTCATTCAGAGATGTGTGTTCCTTCCATTTTATGCCATCACCTGGTAGTGCACACATTTATCTGCTGTTGTGAAGCTAGATCATTGGTGTGTCCATCTTTAGCTGGTAGGAAGAGAGACAGAGTTATTTTAAGGCAAGCAACTTTTCTTTTAACAAGTGGAGTTGGAAGTCACGCACCAGTTCTGCTCATTTTCCATTGCCGGAACTTGCTTACATGGTCACATAAATTCATGAGAGGGTGGGACATGTAGTCTGTAGCCCGGCAGCTATATGTCTAAGAAGGAAAGAATGGCTCTTGGAGGCAAAAACAGCAGTCTGTCCCAAGAGGCAATTTGAGTGTTATTATGAGGATTTGCACCATGGTAGTTACAGTGGGGCGGGAGTTGAGAGATATTTAGGAGGTAGGATGAAAAGATTTAATATATTTCTATTCATTTGAGACATGTTGATTATGAGGTGCTCAGAGATTGTGTAGATACATACAGTTGTCAATTTGATCTAGAGGTCTAGAGCTCAGGAGAAAGCTGACCTGGTTCCAAGACTGGGCTGGAGGCATGAGTTTGAAAATCATTGTTCAGGTAATAGTTGTAGTTGAAGAGTTTTCTAAAAGAAAGAAGGGGCCACTAGTATTAAATGCTGCTTCGGAACTGATAAGAGGCCTTGGATTCAGACCTAAGAATGACATGCACCTTTACAAGAGTAATTTCAGCAGAGTCCTGGGGTGAAAAATAGATCGTAGTGGGTTGAGGAGCGGATGGAAGTCATGAAAAGGAAACCAAGCTACTCGTTGAAGAACTTTGGCTGTGAAAAGCAGTAGGGAGACAGGCTTAACAGGGGAGAAGGTTAAGGGAAAGTTTTTACATCGAAGTAAGTTTGAGCATGTGTGTAGGCTGAAAGAAAAGGAGTGGTAGTAGAGATAATAGAGATAAAGGTATCAAAGAGAATATAAATAATGAAGCAAGGTTCTGAGAAGACCTGGAAGAGATAGGATCAGGAGGTACCTCTTTTGCAAAGGAAGAGAGTACCTCTTTTGGGATCGCATCTTTGTAAAGGGCCAGGAGTGGGCACAAATATAAGTTAGCTTTAAGGTTGAGGAGAGGTAGTAAAAGATCTCTGCAGTGGGCCCTCCATTTTCTTGGAGGAAGCTTGGTCCTTAGCTGAGAGCAAAGTAGAGGCAGGTAGGATATCTGAAGAATAATAGAAGTGACTTTTTATTGTTGTTTTAGGATCCACTGTAGGAAACGGAAGAAGAAACTGACTAGTACCAGTGATGGGGCTGTTGTACAGTGTTACATGCCTAACTGAAGTTAGAAATAAACCATTTTTTATTGTTTCCATTAACATAGATATGTTACTGTTCAAGAAGTATCATTAGAACATTACCTAAAAACATTATGTCATCAATTTTCAGCTATTAAAAGTTTCTCTCTTCTATAGAAATTAGAGTTAAGGGAAAATTAGTGTTAATGGAAGTAGACAAGGTACTACTCCCAGGTAGGGAAACTCATCTCTGTTAAAAACTGCTCATTAGTGAAATTCCTGTCCCTATCATGTTAATTATGCATCCATGCTACCTGTTCTCCAAAGTCTCAGAGGATAACAAGCATATATTCATAATTTATCTTCAGCCTTACTCATAAAGTGGGTTAAAAAAACCCCAATAATACCAAGACAAATGTTTAATGAGAGGTAGAAGTACTTTTAATAGAAAAGAGAAATGTCACTTCATAATATGTCACTCCATATCTCATCCTTTTGCATAAAGTCTTCTTGATTCCAAATGTATCATGCAAACCAGTGACTCCTGATACTTAACATGAAATGCCGCAAACAAAATTTTAATATTTATTGCGCCTTCATGTAATACCAGTATAGAAGAAAGTCCAGTTTCCTTTTAAGACTATTGCTTTTAACAAAGCATACGTTTCCTTGATGTGTGATAAATGGAAATTGTAGTCCTAGAGCTCCTCACAATAAAATATTGGCCTATACTTGTTATCTCTTGTCTTTTTGATGGTGGCCATTCCAGCAGGTATGAGATGATATCTTGTGCTTTTGATTTGCATTTCCCTGATGATTAATGATATTGAACACCTTTTTCATATACCTGTTGGCTACTTCTAGGTCTTCTTTAGAAAAAATGTCTATTCTGTTTTTCTGCTCATTTTTCCAGACTTTTTTTTTCTGTTAACTTCTGTGAGTTTTTATATTTTTTTTGATATTAACTCCTTATTGGGTATATGATTTGCAGATATTTTTTCCCGTTCCATAGATTGCCTTTTTATTGATTGTTTCCTTTGTTGTGCAGAAGCTTTTTAGTTTTTTATCGTAAAAAAGACAAGAGATAAGTGTTGGTGAGGATGTGGAGAAAAGGGTACCCTTGTGCACTGTTGGTGGGAATATAAATTGGTGCAGCTACTATGGAAAACAGTTTAGAGGTTGCTCAAGAAATTAAGAATAGTCCAGCTTCTGCATATATATCCCAAGGATATGAAAACAGGATATTGAAGAGATACCTGCACTCTCATGTTTACTGTAGCATTAATTTACCATACCCAAGATTTGGAAACAACCTACATGTCTGTTGATGATGAATGGACAAAGAAGATGTAGTCTGTACATACACAATGAAATGTTATTCTGCTACCAGAAAGAAGGAAATGCTGCCATATGCAGCAACATGGATGGACCTTGATGGCATTATACTAAGTGAAATAAGTTAGAAACATACAAAGACTGCATGGTGTCACTTAGTGTGGAATCTTAAAAAACAAAAATAAAAAGAGACCAAACTCATAGAAACACGGAGTAGAAGAGTGGTTGCCTGGGGATAGAGGGTGGGGAAATAGGGAGAGGTTGATAAAAGGGTATAATAAAAAGGAAACAAAATTAGCTCACAATGTAAGTTCTATATATTGTTATGAAAAGCAGTAGAAAACAATACTTAAACTTAACAACAAAGCCCCAGAATATATGAAACAAAACTAACAATTAGAGGGAGAAATAGACAATGAAACAATAAAAATTAGAAACTTCATCAATACCCCACTTTTAGTAATTAATAGTACAATTAGGCAGAAGTTCCACAAGGAAATAGAAATATTATAAAGCAACTAGACCTGATAGACATCTATAGAACACTCCACCCAATAGTACGGAACACATATTCTTCTCAAGCATATATATTCTCCAGAATAAACCAAATGCTAGGTCATAAAACATGTCTCAATAAATTTAAAAGAATTAAAATCATACAAAGTACATTCTTCAAGATTAGTAATAAGGTCAGATATTAGTGACACAAGGAAATTTGGGAAATTCATGAATATATGGAAACTAAACAGCACTCTCTTAGTTAACTAATGACTCAGAAGAAATCACAAGGGAAATTAGAAAGTACTTCAAGAGGAATAAAAATGAAAATACAATATATAAAAACTTACAGTATGTAGCCAAAGCAGTGCTTAGAGGGGAATTTATAGCTGTCAGTGCCTATATTAAAAAAGAAAGTTTCAAATTAATAAGCTATTTTTCCACCTTAAGAAATGTAAACCAAAAAAAGAAAGAAATTAAAAAATACCAAATTAAACCAAAGGCAAACATAAGGAAAGAAATGATAAAGATTAGATTGGAGATAAATAAAATGTAGAACAGTAGAGAAAATCAGTGTAACTGAAAATTGGTTCTGTGGAAAGAGCAACAAAATTGACAACTGTTTAGTTAGGCCAACCAAGAAGAAAAGAGAGAAGAATAAAATTACTAAAATCAGGAATGAAAGAGGGGACATTGCTGCTGATCTTCTAGAAATCAAAAGGATTATGAAACTACTATGAATACCTGAATGCCAACAAGTTAGATGCATAGGTGAAATGGACAAATTCCTAAAAAGACACATCATCAAAACTGATTCAAGAAGTAGAAAATTTGAATAGACCTGTAACAAATTGAAATTAAATTAATAATCAGAAAACTTTTCACAGAGAAAAACCCAGGAATACATGGCTTCAGTGGTGAATTCTACCAAATGTTTAAATAAGAATATCAGTCCTTCACAACTCTCTTGCACCCCAAAAAAGGGAAGGAACACTTCCTTACTCATTCTATGAGGTTAGTATTGCCCTGATATCAAACCAAACAAAGAATTAACAAGAAAACTATAGACCTCAACAAAATCATAGCAAACCACATCTAGCAATGTATAAAAAAGATTGTACACCATGACCAAGTGGGATTTATCCCAGGAATGCAAAACTGGTTTAACATCTGAAAATCAGCAGAAATGAGAGCAAATCTGGCAGAAATTAAAAATACTATGAATCAAATGCAGTCAAAACTAGATGCTCTGACGGCCAGGGTAAATGAGGCAGAAGAACTAACTGGCGAATTGGAGGATGGGTTAGTAGAAGAGAAAGCTAAAACAGAAACTTGGCTCAAAAAAATCCAATCTCAAGAATGTAGGTTACGGGAGATTACGGACTCAGTGAAATGTTCCAATGTCAGAATCATCGGCATCCCCGAGGGGGTGGAGAAAAACAGAAGTCTAGAAGAGATATTTGAACAAATTGTAGCTGAAAGCTTCCCTAATCTAGCAAAGGAAACAAGCATTCGTGTCCAAGAGGCAGAGAGGACGCCTCCTAAGCTCAACCACGGCAAACCTACGCCACGTCACGTCATAGTGCAATTCACAAATAGTAGATCCAAGGATACAATATTGAAAGCAGCCAGGGCAAAGAAATTTCTCACATACCAAGGCAAAGGTATCAGAATTATGTCAGACCTGTCTACACAGACCTGGAATGAGAGAAAGGGTTGGGGAGGCATTTTTAAAGCTCTTTCAGAGAAAAACATGCAGCCAAGGATCCTTTCTCCAGCAAGGCTGTCATTCAGAATTGATGGAGAGATAAAGACCTTCCAGAATCGCCAGTCACTGACCAATTTCCTAACCACAAAACTAGCCCTACAGGAGATATTAAGGGGGGTTCTATAAAAGTAAAAAGGCCCCAAGAGTGATACAGAACAGAAAGTCACAATCTATAGAAACAAAGACTTTACTGGCAACATGGCATCATTAAAATCATATCTCTCAATAATCAGTCTCAATGTAAATGGCCTAAATGCTCCCATAAAACGCCACAGGGTTGCAGATTGGATAAAAAGACATGACCCATCCATTTGCTGTCTACAAGAGACTTACTTTGAACCTAAAGATACATTCAGACTGAAAGTAAAGGGATGGAATACCATCTTTCATGCCAATGGACCTCAAAAGAAAGCTGGGATAGCAATTCTCATATAAGACAGATTGGATTTTAAACTAAAGACTATAGTTAGAGACACAGAAGGGCACTATATTATTCTTAAAGGATGTATCCAACGAGTGGCTATGACAATTAAAAATATATATGCCCCCACCAGGGGAGCAGCAAGATACACAAGCCAACTCTTAACCAGAATAAAGAGACATATAGATAAAAATAAGTTAATAGTAGGGGACCTCAACACTCCAGTATCAGCAATAGACAGATCACCTACGCAGAAAATCAACAAAGAAACAAGAGCTTTGAATGACATACTAGACCAGGCGGACCTCTTGGAGATATATAAGAACACTACACCCCAGAACCAAAGAATACTCATTCTATTCAAATGCCCATGGAACATTCTCAAGAATAGATCATGCTCTGGGACACAAAACAGGTCTCAGCCAATACCAAAAGATTGAAATTATCCCCTGCATATTCTCAGACCACAACGCTCTGAAATTGGAACTCAACCACAAGGAAAAACCTGGAAGAAACTCAAACACTTGGAGGCTAAGAACCATCCTGCTCAAGAATGACTCGATAAACCAGGAAATCAAAAAACAAATTAAACAATTTATGGAGACCAACGAGAATGAATACACAACGGTCCAAAACCTATGGGATACTGCAAAGGCAGTCCTAAGGGGGAAATACATAGCCATCCAAGCCTCACTCAAAAGAATAGAAAAATCTAAAATGCAGTTTCTATATTCTCACCTCAAGAAACTGGAACAGCAACAGAGGGACAGGCCTAACCCACTGACAAGGAAGGAGTTGACCAAGATTAGAGCAGAAAT
>NC_048221.1:113005225-113005613 GCF_002007445.2 Ailuropoda melanoleuca
GAGCATAGGCAGCAACCTCTACGACATCGGCCACAGCAACCTTTTTCATGACACATCTCCAAAGGCAAGAGAAACAAAAGATAAAATGGACTTGTGGGACTTCATCAAGATACAAAGCTTCTGCACAGCCAAGGAAACAGTCAAAAAAACTAAGAGGCAGCCCACAGAATGGGAGAAGATACTTGCAAATGACACTACGGATAAAAGACTGGTATCCAAGATCTACAAAGAACTTCTCAAACTCAATACACAAGAAATAAACAAATCAAAAATGGGCAGAAGATATGAACAGACACTTTTCCAATGAAGACATACAGATAGCTAACAGACACATGAAAAAATGTTCAAAATCATTAGCCATTATGGAAATTCAAATCAAAACCACACT